>NW_026909478.1:900000-1076000 GCF_033115175.1 Lepus europaeus
GTCCATTGCATACGAATTCCACACCAGTTTATCAGGTTATGACTGGATGAAACCAGAAATATCCAGAATTGTTTTGGCTAACTCAATCCCAGATATAGCTACAGCCTCTATGTTTGTTTTTTCTGGATATTATCGAGGGACTTTATTGTTTTCAATATTTTTTTGGGGGAACATTTTATTTTGTACCATTGAAACACTAATTGGTTCATCATGGGGACACCAGCTCCACACATTCGTATTTTCTAGGGAGTAAGGTAGAGGAAATGCGGCAAACAAACATGATACTTCTGTTTGTATAAATGACATTTTATGCACTTGCCTAACAAAAAGACTTTGCTTTTTTCCAAAACAATTTGTACTGTGATTTTCTCGGTCCATTGCATACCAATTCCAAACCACTTTGTCCGGATATGACTGGATGAAAACAGAAATATCCGGTGTGTTTTGGCTAACACAATCCCAGATATTGCTACAGCCTCTTTGTTTGTGTATTCCTGATATTATCCATGGACTTTATATTTTTCAAATTTTTTTTCAGGGAACATTTAATTTTGTACCTTTGAAACACTAATTGCTTCATCATGGGGACACCAGCTCTACATATTTGTATTTTCTAGGGAGTAATCTAGAGGAACTGCGGCAAACAAACATGATATTTCTTTTTGTATTGATGACATTTTATGCACTTGCCTAACGAAAAGGCTTTGCTTTTCTCCAAAACCATTTTTACTGTGATTTTCTCGGTCCATTGCATATGAATTCCACACCACTTTGTCCGGATATGACTGGATGAAACCGGAAATATCCGGTTTTGTTTTGTCTAACTCAATCCCAGATATTGTTACCGCCTCTATGTTTGTGTATTCCAGATTTTATCCACAGACTTTATTTTTTTGAATGTTTTTTATCGAGGAACATTTTATTTTGAGCTTGGATACAGTAATTGGTTCCACATGGAGACACTAGCTCTACACATTCGTATTTTCTACGGAGAACGCTAGAGGAACTGCGGCAGACAAACATGATATTTCTGTTTGTATAGATGAAATTTTATGCAGTTTCCTAACGAAAAGACTTTGGTTTTCTCCAAAACCATATTTACTGTGATTTTCTCGGTCCATTGCATACGAATTCCACACCACTTTGTACATATATGACTGGATGAAACCGGAAATATCCGGTTGTGTTTTGGCTAACTCAATCCGAAATACTGTGAAAACCTCTGTGTTTGTGTATTGTAGATATTATCAACGGACGTTATTGTTCTTAATGTTTTTTATCGGCGAGCATTTAATTTTGAGCTTGGAAACAATAATTGGTTCCTCATGGAGACACCAGCTCTACACATTTGTATTTTCTAGGGAGAAAGCTAGTGGAACTACGGTAAACAAACATGATATTTCTGTTTGTATAGATGACATTTTATGCACTTACCTAACAAAAAGACTTTGCTTTTCTCCAAAACCATTTTTACTGTGATTTTCTCGGTCCATTGCATATGAATTTCACACCAGTTTGTCCGTATATGAGTGGATGAAACCGGAAATATCCGGTTTTGTTTTGGCTAACTCAATCCCAATATTGCTACAGCCTCTGTGTTTGTGTTTTGTGGATATTTTCGATGGACTTTATTGTTTTGAATGTTATTATCAGGGAACATTTCATTTTGCACCGTAGAAACACTAATTCGTTCGTCATGGGGACACCAGCTCCACACATTCGTATTTTCTAGGGAGCAAGCTAGAGGAACTGCGGCAAACGAACATGATATTTCTGTTTGTATAGATGACATTTTATGCACTTACCTAACGAAAAGACTTTGCTTTTCTCCAAAACCATTTATACTGTGATTTTCTCGGTCCATTGCATACGAATTCCACACCATTTTGTCCGGATATTACTGGATGAAAATGCAAATATCTGGTTTTGTGTTGGCTAACAAATCCCAGATATTGCTACAGACTATGTGTTTGTGTATTCCTAATTATCCATGGACTTTATTGTTTTGATATTTTTTTTATCAGGGAACTTATAATTTGTGCTTGGAATCACTAATTGTTTCCACATGGAGACACCAGCTCTTCATATTCATGTTTTCTAGGTAGAAGGCTAGAGGTACTGCGACAAACAAACATGATATTTCTGTTTGTATAGATGACATTTTATGCACTTCCCTAATGAAAAGACTTTGCTTTTCTCCAAAACCATTTTTACTGTGATTTTCTCAGTCCATTGCATACGAATTCCACACCAGTTTGTCCGGATATGACTGGATGAAACCGGAAATATCCGGTTTTGTTTTGGCTAACTCAATCCCAGATATTGCTACAGCCTCTGTGTTTGTGTTTTCTGGATATTATCCACGGACTTTATTGTTTTGAATGTTTTTATCAGGGAACATTTTTTTGAGCTTTGATACAGTAATTGGTTCCACATGGAGACACCATCTCTACATATTCGTATTTTCTAGGGAGAAAGCTAGAGGGACAGTAGCAAACAAACATGATATTTCTGTTTGTATAGATGACATTTTATGCAGTTGCCTAACGAAAAGACTTTGCTTTTCTCCAAAACCATTTTTACTGTGATTTTCTCAGTCCATTGCATACGAATATCATACCACTTTGTTTGGATATGATTGGATTGAAAGGGCTAACTGAGGGATAAAATGGAGGAACTAAGGCTAACCACATTTTTCTTGCTTCTGTACGAGTTGGCTAAGCTTGCATGCGATATCTTTAAAATAAGAAAGGACGGAAACTCCCCAACCCTCATCCTGTTGTGATATACCAAGATTTCACTGCCATCCTCGTCCTTGCTTGCTTAAGCTGATAAGGAAAGAAGAAAAACCTCAAAGCATGGACAGCCCGTACTACCCCCGTCCTGCTTGCTTTAGCTGATAAGAAGAAACTGCCTCCATTCCAAGCCCCTTACCTAGTAACCATTAACATATCCAATAAAATTGTAACACAACTTTTATCTTGCCATATAGGATTGTAACATAACTAAGTATGCTAATGCTGTGGTTTTAAGCTTTAAATACCCTGTGAAGCTGGTGTTCGGGGCCGTTCTCTTCGCACCGCACTAGAGGGTGCTACTGAGACGGTCCATTTGCAAATGAAATAAACTTCCTCTTGCTATTGCATCGGTTGGAGTGGAGTTCGTGTTTCTGGGGTCCGGTCTGTGGGACACCTGCTTCAGGGTCCTACATCTTGGGGGCTCATCCGGGATTTGAGACCCCAGACCCACACTCCGTCCTCCAATCGGAGGTAAGTTCCTTCTTTCAAATTTTGTAGTCTTGTTGATTGTTTGTGTGTTTGTGTGGGCGCCCAAATCGAGAAGAGGTGAAGAGCCAGTAGTAGGAAGGGACAGACGTGTCCAAGACCCCTGGCTCAAGCCCTGGAGGATGCTCCAGCGGTGTTCTGGGAAGAAGGGAAGGACTTCGTCTCCCTCCTTCCCCGGGAGAGGCTGGCGAGGCAGCCTCTCCCATCTGGAGTTTTGGTTTCAGTTTTGTCTCGTTCCATTGTTGCGCGCAGTGTGTTTGTGTGTCTTGTGATTGTTTTCTGTGTTATAATCTACTTGCCTTTTGCCGTTAACATGGGACAAGGACTAACTACACCCTTTAAGCCTTACTTTAGGCCACTGAAAAGAAGTTCAAAACTGCATGCACAATCAGTTGATCGACGTCAAATGTAAAAAGTGGGTGACTTTCTGTTCCTCGGAATGGTCAACCTTTGAGGTCGGCTGGCCTGGCCGAGGGACAGGAACTTTAATGCTGATATTATCCCACAGGTCAAGGCATGAGTCTTTCAACCAGGACCCCACGGACACCCTGACCAGGTTCCCTATATTACCGTGTGGGAAGACCTGATCCAAGACCCTCCCCTAATAAAGGCTATAAAGACTCCATTACAGATGCAGGAAATAGGGTTAAAAAAGGTGAGCCATAGAACAGTTCATTGATGCCATAGGCATAGTCAGTCCTTGGTTCGCAGAAGGAGTGGTGGATGAGCAACATTAAAATGTACTCAAAAAAGATTTAAATGTGCATTTAAAGAAACAAAACAAGCCGTGACAAAGGCTGGAAAAACTTTATTGCAGATGTAGAAGATAGGGTTAAAGAAACAAACCGTAGAGCAATTTATCAGCGCTGTTAAAAAATTTTGTCCTTGGTTTGCTGAAGAGGGTGTTGTAAATAAGAAACACTGGGTGTAAAAAAATATAAATCAGTGTACACTGGACAGCCCTCACCCTGTATTTAAATATTTTACATAAAGTAAATGTTACCTGTTGTAAAATTAATATTACTATGTAAAATGAGAAATTGTGGTAACAAAGTGTCCGGACTACCCATTCTATTTTTGTATTATGTGTTAACTCTACCCTATTATTAATAGGAATGCTTGAACAGATTATGCTTGGTTTGCTTTACAAAAAATTGTAAATCAAAATATGCTGCAAATAGTTAAGATTGCACAAACCTACAAGAATGTAACAATTACAGATAGTAAGAGGCTACTATCATTATGGCTAAATGGTTACCCACCGTGTTCCATCCGCTAAAAAATTTGTTGTCTTATCAAAAAGAGATGTTACAAATATTTAATGAAACCCGAATCACTAATTTCAGAGTAATGCAAAATGTTAGCGCATTTGTTAATTGGACTGTGTGCGCCTCAACATGTCTGTTTAACAAGTAACAATGCCTCAGATCTCCATGCCATGGGATTGTCTAGCCAGTTCTTAGGCTATCTGCAGCAGCTTGAGTTGTTGTATTGCAATGGTACTGTTTTTTTATGTCCCTGACATGGGTGCCCCAGAAGCTAATTCCCCCTCAGATATGTTTCAATTTATCCTTAAAATGCCTTAAATATTATTGTGTTTGCTAAATGTATACTTGTATAAAAAAGTTGTATTGCATTCTTATAATGTGTTAATTATGTCCACCTCTCAATGCAACCCTAGGGCCAAATGTAAGGACAGATTTTTGGGATGGAGAGGCTTGTATCTAGGTTCAGCTCTGGTAGACAAGTAACTTTGCTGCCGGATGACCTTCTCCTGCTCCTTGGGAGCCTGGCCAGTTCCCGGGGAGGAGGATAAAGGAATGTTTCTGATACACAGGTGGGCATGCTTTGTGTCACAGCTCTCTGGCCAAGATCTGGGATGGGACACACTGCTTGCCTAAAATCTTGGCAATGAGCCACCCTTGTCCTTGGGGCTTTAAGAGGGAGCCAGAGCAAGCCTCTGCTGCTGCTGTTCCATCCCAGGGGAACACACAGTCAAGCTAAATGTTAAACATGCCTGTAATGATTACTGATAATGTCTGATTCTCAGTATGGATCCTTTTCCGGTGCTTTGTGATGATTGCCTAGTGATGCCCACAGTACTATAAATTCTGCTAAACATAAGTACAATGTAAACATGGATCGATTGGCTACTATGGCTGAGGTGTTCTGTAACAGTCCCTTTGATAAGGGATTAACAAAATGGATTCACTTAAAAACAGGACATTCAGGACCTGCCGCTCTACAGGGACATGTACAAAAATTGTCCAAAAGTCAAAAATCAAAATAAGGCTCCTCCTGGGATTTTCCCCCGGTGCTAAAGGGAAAGGCATTGGGCCAATTAATGTCACCCCAAAACTGATAAAAAAAGGTAATTCACTAAAAAACAGAGTTCGAGAAAACTGGAAGCGGGGCCAGCCTCAGGCCCTCCCTACAGGGATCAGTGGACTCTCTTGCTATAATATCATTTTAGCAATGGAGCCATGTTTGTTGCAACATTCTGTTAATCTATGCTCCTTTACTGTCTTTCCTCTAAATAATTTTAGTGTGCACTACAAGGCTTGCAGCGTATTTCTTACAGATTAAACTAAAAGTAACTAAGTCTGTGCACAGCAGACAGCAGAAAAATAATTTGCTGTCACAAATTGGCAAAGTTGGCAGGATCTGCAAGTATACAAAGCAATGCCTTTCTTTAAAAAGAAAACTAAAGTTGCATATGTAGCCTGTGATGTTCCTGGCTGGAAAGACACTCAGTTGGCCTCTTTGGCAAAAAAATGGGCTCTCTGCTCAGGATTAAGTAAAAATTAAAATGACAAGTTACGGAGTGCACAGCCTCCACAAGTTATTGAGGTTTGCAATCAGTGCCAGTAAAAAAGGGAAATAAACTATAGGCTTTGGGGGAGGTGAGGATGGATTTTGTTATCTGCATACTGATGCTTGTGTAAGCAATCTTT
Organism: Lepus europaeus; assembly: GCF_033115175.1. Taxonomy (NCBI): domain Eukaryota; kingdom Metazoa; phylum Chordata; class Mammalia; order Lagomorpha; family Leporidae; genus Lepus; species Lepus europaeus. The sequence continues at coordinate 906,239 of NW_026909478.1, forward strand.
AAAAAGGGGTACAAAATAAATATAAATTAAAAAATGCTGCCCTTTGGAGTCAAACCGCTAGGTGGTAATAAAAAAATTATCTAATTTGGCATGTTAAAAAATCAGGTAAAACCTGGAAAATGACTGTGGATTACAGAAGGTTTGAGTAAGTTACAAAAGGTTCGAGTAAGTTACAAAAGGTGTGAAAAAGTTACAAAATGTTATGGAAAAAAGACATTTTCAGTTATAAAACTATTAGTCTATTATCTTTGACATAAAGTCAAAATCTGATCCTCTGTTAAAGCAATGAGTTAAAGTAATCTATTGTTTTCAAGTCTTGATGTCTCTGTTAAATTCTGTTTAAAATAGCTGTGAAAAGAGCAAAGGTGAAATGGAGGGATCCTATCACCAATCAATGGAATGGACCTGATCCAGTACTGGAATGGGACGCGGGCTCCTAAGGGATGGGTTTTTCTAGGCAGCCAATATGCCTTTACATCATTAGCCTCTGATAACTTCCGCAATTGCTTCCTGGGCCATGTGGCCCCGATGCTGACATCTGTATTTACAGCGGCGGATAGAGCGCGTCAGCGGCATGCTTCACCTGAAGACTGTAATGGCAACGTCATCCTAATAGGAGAGGACACTGCCCTTGCCGTGGCTGTATCAGTAGTAAGTGTTCCTGGACTGGCCTTTGGAAATAACTGTGGACTGCGAAGGCTTGCATGTTTAGTGACCAAAACAATCTTACTGCTACTGGACTGTCCAATATAGCCGAAGAATTGGTTCAAGTTTGCTACCAAACCTCCTTTGTAATCAAAAATAATTAATATTTGGCTGTATGTTTCATCTCTCACCTAATGTCAGACTGGAATGGTACTCAAAGACGGGTAAGACACTCAGCATCCTGTACCAACCTAAGACAGGGCTCTAGGCCAAGCTGCCAGAGTTACCGATGACGGGTAAGGACAGGAATGACTGAGGGCAACCTAAGACAGAGGCCATTCTCAATTAAATAAAAAGGGTTTATGTGCTGCCCTAAAAAAAGTGCTACTTCTACACTGATCATTCAGGGGTCATCAGGGACTCTATGGCTAAACTAAAAAAAGCCCCGTAAAATTTTAAGATTAAAATTGGTCAAAAACAAGAGGAGGGAATGAAAGGGCTAACTGAGGGACAAAATGGAGGAACTAAGGCTAACCGCATTTTTCTTGCTTCTGTACGAGTTGGCTAAGCTTGCATGCGATATCTTTAAAATAAGAAAGGACGGAAACTCCCCAACCCTTATCCTGTTGTGACATACCAAGGTTTTACTGCCATCCTCGTCCTTGCTTGCTTAAGCTGATAAGGAAAGAAGAAAAACCGCAAAGCACGGACAGCCTGTACTACCCCCGCCCTGCTTGGTTTAGCTGATAAGAAGAAACTGCCGCCATTCCAAGCCCCTTACCTAGTAACCATTAACATATCCAATAAAATTGTAACACAACTTTTATCTTGCCATATAGGATTGTAACATAACTAAGTATGCTAATGCTGTGGTTTTAAGCTTTAAATACCCTGTGAAGCTGGTGTTCGGGGCCGTTCTCTTCGCAGCACACTAGAGGGTGCTACTGAGACAGTCCATTTGTAAATGAAATAAACTTCCTCTTGCTATTGCATCGGTTGGAGTGGAGTCCGTGTTTCTGGGGTCCGGTCTGTGGGACACCTGCTTCAGGGGTCCTACAGGATGAAACCAAATATCCGGTTTTGTTTTGGCTAACACAATCCCAGATATTGCTACAGCCTCTGTGTTTGTTTTTTTCCTGATATTATCAACAGAATTTATTGCTTTGAATGCTTTTTATCAGGGAACATTTTATTTTGTGCTTTGAAACACTAATTGTTTCCACATGGAGACATCACATCTACACATTCGTATTTTCCAGGGAGAATGCTAGAGGATTTGCGGCAAACAAATATGATATTTCTGTTTGTATAGATGACATTTTATGCACTTGCCTAACGAAAAGACTGCTTTTCTCCAAAACCATTTTTACTGTGCTTTTCTCGGTGCATTGCATACGAACTCCACAACATTTTTTCCGGATATGACAGGATAAAACCGGAAATATCCGGTTGTCTTTAGGCTAAATCATTCCGAAATATTGTGAAAGCCTCTGCGTTTGTGTTTTCTGGATATTTTCGATGGACTTTATTGTTTTGAATGTTTTTATCAGGTAATATTTAATTTTGTACCATAGAAACACTAATTGGTTCATCATGGGGACACCAGCTCTACACATTCGTATTTTCTAGGGAGACTGCTAGAGGAACTGTGGCAAACAAACATGATATTTTGAAAGAATTAGGCAGGTCAGGTTTGAAATGGAGTTGCTTGAGCTAACTGCATATTGTTCTGCTTCTGTGCAAATTCGCTGGGCTTGCAATAATTTTTGCAAAGAAATAAAAATGCTTTCATAAGATAGCTGAATTTTAGCTGAACTTGCAGTATGTAATCGTTTTTGTAACCGTTATAGGAACTATAAAGGCAGAAGTTAACAAAAAATTGTACCCAACCTATGTCCTGTTACAATACCACAAGTTATTACACACTACATTGACCCCTGCCCTTGCTTGCTCAAGCTAAAAATGAAAACCACAAGGCACGTACAGCATGCAACTTCTTCCCTTTTACCCTGGAAACCCCCTTTTACCCTGTAATCCTTTAGGTTACCAAATGAAATTGTAACACTGTAAAAATATGCTAATGTTGTGGTTTTAAGCCTTAAATACTCTGCGTGATTGATGATCGGGGCCTCTCTTTTTGCACTGCACCCGAGGGTGTTGTTGTGCTTTGAGACGGCCCACTTGCGCAAATGCAATTAACTTGCTCTTGCTATTGCAGCGATTGGAGTGGAGATTGTGTTACTGGGGGTCCGGATTGTGGGACACCTGCTTAAGGGGTCTTACATTTCTTGGGGGCTCGTCCGGGATTCGAGACCCCAGACCCACGCTCCATTTTCCAATCGGAGGTAAGTCTTCACTGTTCTGTGTATTTCTGCGTGTTTTATTGTTTAGCTGTACGGGCGCTAGGCGTCCGGGCGCTAGGCGTCGAAAGAGTAGAGCCAGTAGTAGGAGAGGACAGACGTGTCCAAGACCCCTGGCTCAGGCCATGGAGGACGCTCCAGCGGTGGTGTTCTGGGAGAGGCTGGCTAGGCCGCTCTCCCACCTGGTAGGGAAAAAGGCCTCCTTCCCCGGGAGAGGGCTGGCTAGGCAGCCGCTCCCATCGGAAGTTTTGGTTTCAGTTTTGTCTCGGTTCGTTGTCGCGCGCAGTGTCTTTGTGAGTCTTGTAATTGTCTTTTGTGTCATAATTTACTTACCTTTCTTCTCCAATATGGGACAGGGATTGACTACACCTTTGAGCCTCGGCTGGACCAGTTAACCCTTTCCAATCTGGTAGAAGGCTGTCCGTCTTTGCAGCTTATGGTAGCTTTGGCGCATTTTAAAGTTTTTGTGAGCTATTACTGTTGCTAAGTTTTAATTGTTTGAGAAACTATGTGAACAAAGTGTCCGGACTACCCATTCTATTTTTGTATTATGTGTTAATTTTGTCTACCTCTCAATACAGCCTTAGGGCCAAATGTACGGACAAATTTTTTAAAATAAAGGGGCTTGTATCTGGGTTCGGCTCTGGTGGACGGGTGACTTTGTTGCCAAATGACTTTCTCCTGCTCCTTGGGAGCCTGGCCAGTTCCCTGGGAGGAGGAAAGAAAAATGTTTCTGATAAATGGGTGGGCATGCTTCCTGTCTTGGCTCTTTGGCCAAGATCCGGGACGGGACGCACTGCTTGCCTGAAGTCTTGGCAATGAGCCGCTCTCGTCCTTGGAGGCTTTGAGAGGGAGCCGGAGCCTTAATCCATTGACCCTTTCCAACCTGATGGGTTTTTCTCTTTGCAGTTGATGGAAGCCTAAGCAATGGTTCATATGCTGGTGTCTAGTTCTTTTCTGTGCTGCTGTCCCTGACTTACTTGATGAGAGTGTTCCTTCACGTGCCTTGAAGGTTTTGCGTTTTCCTATTGCCATTATGAGTCTTGATTGGGAAAACTGCAACGCAAAGTTGTTTATATTGTTTATCTGTTTTCAGTGTTTAAGTGATTACCCAACTGATCAGAAGTGTACAAATTGTTGGCTAAACCGCTCAACTTTGACAGCTTAAATTCTAAACCGAGTCTTCCAACTTTGGGCTTCCAGTCGGATCCCTGGAACTCTCAAAGGATAGGACTCTAAAATTTGTTAAAGTAACAGCTGCTTGAGTCAATTCAGGTTATGTAAAATGTAATTTTAATTGTTAATTCAGATAATGGTGTGGTATTCATTAATAACTCAGTGTCTTAAACCATTTAGGCATCAATGCTAAGCAAAATGTGGAAAAATGTATTGTACTTTTCACATCTTAAATTCGATAAAGAAAAACTGTTTAAGTTTGTTAGCATGTATTCTCATAGATTGTCCATACATAACAATTCAAGACTATATAAAAGTAACTACAGGTGTAAAGTTTCAAAAGGTGCAAACAAGTCATAAAAAGTTTTAAAAGGTTTACAATTTTAAAATTATTTATAAAGTTTTCTTTAAGTGCTAATGCCAAAATTGCATTGACCTAAAGTTAAAGTCTGATCTTCTGTTACAACAATGAGGTTTTAAAAAAAAAATGTGTGCACTAATGTTAGTAAATATCTGGAAATGGTCTAAGTCGTAAATTTTGAAATCTGTTTTTATAAAAAAAAGAAAGAAAAACTGTAACGTCTATTTTAACAGTGTCTGCTGAATTAGTTGCTCTGCCATTTTTAGAGTGAGGTCCTGTAAGCTTTTTTTGCTCTGTTAAATAGTTCTGAACTATGTGAACTTTTATGTGCAAGGGTTTTTTATTTCTGGTTTATTCAACAGCAAGAGACATAGAATTCATGTTCTGCCCAAATAATTTATTATGTACTTTACTGTATCTGTTAAGTTCAGATTAATGAAAAGCATTGTTAAGTATTATAATCAGATCTGGTTTAAAAGTGTAAAAATCACCCTGACTAATAAGTGGCTATCATTTCAGGATGTTAAAAAAATTTTATTTTGACCAGGTACTCTAAGTTCTCTTGGCACCCTTAACAGACTTTAAATTAAAAGTGGTGCCAAGATGTAAACCAGTCTCTGGCTCAGAAGCCAGATTCTTTAAAGAGGGACTGATGAAGTCTCCGTCCAGCTAACGCTGAACAACCAGGCATTGCTAGTCCAAATGTATTGCTAGTTCAAATGTGGATCAAACGGGAGATTTAGCCAACAGGAAAAAAAAGTGCTCCAAAAGAGACTTAGAGACGAAGGGAGATGGTTAAGGATGGCAGAGATGTCTGCCACAATTTCTCCTCTAAGTCAGGCCACGCAGTAAGCACTGGTTAAACCGCCAGTTAAATCTGAAAGCCCAGGAAGTCAGTTTAGAGACCCGACTTGTTGCCTCATTTCTCCTCTTTTCTCTTCCAGAAGGGAAGTTACTACAGTTCTGCAGGACTCTCCACTGTGATGTACGGTTTAATCCCCAGACCTTATGTAAAAAATGGTTGACCTTTTCTGTAATAATGCCTGGCCAAACAGCATAGCCAAAATAAGAGGTTAAACTAACTCGCAAAAAAAAAAAAATACTAAGTGTCAAAATTTGCCCATGACCAAAGTTTTTTTTTTAGCTCACCCTGATATTAAAGAAATCAGGGTTGGGTTAAGCACCCCCTTGACTGACATAGAGGCTGCCTCCTTGGTCTGCTTTATTAAAGACCAGGAGAACGAGGAGCAAGCTAGCAGCAGGAGCGACATGAGGATAGGCAACAGGCCAATCTATGGCTTTCTGCACGGTGATCTGCCGTCAAGGAGACCCAGCAAGGCCACTGCACCCCAAACAGCACCTGTTGCTGATATAAGGAGCCAGGGCATTGGGCAAGCAGCCGTCACAACAGAAACTGCCTTCTGTCAGCTCTGCCAAGAGCATGGCCACTGGACATGGAACTGCCCTGGGTGTCAAAGGACTCCTGGTTCAGAACCGCAGACCCTGTGGCCCCGAGCTAAAAAGCCTTTGGCTCTGCCCAGCCTCTGCCTAGCTTCTGGCTCCAGCCACTGCTATTGAGGGGATGGCCTAGGGTCAGTGAAACGCAAGTTGCCTATTTCTACCAGCCTCCTATTAAAGCTCTCCTCCTAGTCCAGCCAGGTAATGCGAGTCAACAGGGTGCCTCCCTTAAAGGAGATTCGCATCTCTTACAATTTGCTTCCAGCACCCCCTGGATAGGTCTGGGCTTCACACACCCAGCCAGGCCTTAAAACATCTATCCAATAGTATTAAGCTTAGAGAAAGCCCTCCCTGCCTGTTCCTTAAAAACAGGGCTTTCAGTAATAGCTAACTCAGATAGTCCTACACCTATTTGGACAGGTCCTCACTGAGGACTTAAAAGGAACTATCTCTTGAGGGGGGTGCACAATAATCTATAATGTAAATGATTAAATGTAAGTGACTTGTAGTCTGTCTCCTTTCCTAGCCTGAGACTCTAGTCATGTACATTGGCTTAACTTACTAGCAAAACTAGCTACTAGGTATCTGGAAAAAAATGAAGCATAGCTAGTCCATTAAAGTGTTAACTATTTAACCCTTATCCTCTCCCCTGGGGAGAGAAAACCAGCCCCAGAGAGGATATGGGCCATGCAGCAAATTCCTACTTCTGCAAACTTCAGGCAGTCCCAGCTTTTTTTTATCAGGTTATAGGTTCCTAGATATAGGGAAATAACACAGTTCCTAAACCAGGCTCTATAAGAACATCAAATATAAAAGTGGAAAAAGAAAAGAGTGTTGTTGGTAAAAAGGGCTAAAAAGAAAAAAAGAGCTTTTTAAATAAGAAAAGGACATGGTTTGTAAAAATCCTGATGGCTAGTTTTCTCTAGACTGAAATAAAAATGGTAAAATGTTTAAAGTAAGTTAAAGAGGGTATGCTGGCTGCTGCTCCAGGGGGTATCTGTGCCATGCTTCAGGAAAAATGTTGTTTTTGGATCAAGTTGCTGCCGATGGCTTTGTTTAGAGCTCGTAACACACCTTCTATATGTGGACTAACACCTTATAAAATATTGTATGGAGGCCCCCCACCCACGGCGGATTTGTTAGAACCCAGTATTGACTCTTTTGCAACTTCCCCTACCCTGCAGACTCGCTTCCGTGCCTTGCAGCTGATTCATAAGCATAGGGAAGCAGCTGGCTGCCGCATATCAGTCCAAAGGCCCCGTGCTCCCACACTCGTTCCAGGCTGGGGACACTGTCTACGTTCACAGGCACCAGACCAATAATCTTGAGCCGCGCTGGAAAGGACCTTACACAGTACTACTGACCACACCAACGGCGGTAAAGGTGGATGGAATCGCCGCCTGGATTCACGTGTCGCACGTCAGGAAGGCAGCAACTGAACAGAGTCAAGGGACAGGCAGCCCTGCCGACAAGCCGACACCGGAATGGAAACTACAACGCACTCAAAACCCCCTTAAGATAAGATTATTTTGCTCTTAGTATTCTCTTTCAGCATGGTTGTAGTAAGCTCAAGTCCTCATATCCCTTATCATATTACTTGGCAGCTTATTAATGTAAGAACCGGAGCAACTGTCAACAGCACCTCTGGTTTTAATGTTCTTAGTGATTATTTTCCTAATTTGTATTTTGACCTTTGCCAACTTTCTAATGCTGATAATGTATGTGTTGGGAAGGGAGAAACCTATGTCTGTCCCGGGGGAAAAAAAACTGGAAAATCCCTTCCAGGTTGTGGGGGCCCCAAAGTAGGATACTGTAAAAAATGGGGATGTAAAACCACTGAAAGTGCACACTAGACATAAAAAAAAATTTTAAAATGCAGCTATTCCTTAAATTTTAAGATTAAAATTTGCCAAGAGAAAGAGGAGGGAGTGAAAGAATTAGGCAGGTCAGGTTTGAAATGGAGTTGCTTGAGCTAACTGCATATTGTTCTGCTTCTGTGCAAATTGGCTGGGCTTGCAATAATTTTTGCAAAGAAATAAAAATGCTTTCATAAGATAGCTGAATTTTAGCTGAACTTGCAGTATGTAATCGTTTTTGTAACCGTTATAGGAACTATAAAGGCAGAAGTTAACAAAAAATTGTACCCAACCTATGTCCTGTTACAATACCACAAGTTATTACACACTACATTGACCCCTGCCCTTGCTTGCTCAAGCTAAAAATGAAAACCACAAGGCACGTACAGCATGCAACTTCTTCCCTTTTACCCTGGAAACCCCCTTTTACCCTGTAATCCTTTAGGTTACCAAATGAAATTGTAACACTGTAAAAATATGCTAATGTTGTGGTTTTAAGCCTTAAATACTCTGCGTGATTGAAGATTGGGGCCTCTCTTTTTGCACTGCACCCGAGGGTGTTGTTGTGCTTTGAGACGGCCCATTTGCGCAAATGCAATTAACTTCCTCTTGCTATTGCAGCGATTGGAGTGGAGATTGTGTTACTGAGGGTCCGGATTGTGGGACACCTGCTTAAGGGGTCTTACAATTTCTATTTGTACAGATGACATTTTATGCACTTGCCTAACGAAAAGACTTTCCTTTTCTTCAATACCATTTTTCTGTGATTTTCTCGGTACACTTCATACTAATTCCACACCAGTTTGTCCGGATATGACTGGATGAAACCGGAAATATCCGGTTTTGTTTTGGCTAACTCAATCCCAGATACTGCTACAGCCTCTGTGTTTGTGTATTCCTGATATTAATCATGGACTTTATTGTTTTGAATTTTTTTATCAGAGAACATTTAATTTTGTGCTTGGAAACACTAATTGGTTCCACATGGAGACACCAGCTCTACACATTCATATTTTCTAGGGAGAAAGCTAGAGGAACTGCGACAAACAAACATGATATTTCTGTTTGTATAGGTTACATTTTATGCATTGCCTAACGAAAAGACTTTGCTTTTCTCAAAAACCATTGTTACTGTGATTTTCTCGGTCCATTGCATCCGAATTCCAAACGACTTTTTCCGGATATGACTGGATGAAACAGAAATACCCGGTTGTGTTTTGGCTAACTCAATCCGAAATACTGTGAAAGCCTCAGTGTTTGTGTTTTCTGGATATTATCTATGGACTTTATTGTTTTGAATGTTTTTTTTTTATCAGGGAACATTTAATTTTGTACCGTAGAAACACTATTTGGTTCATCATGGGGACACCAGCTCTACACATTCGTATTTTCTAGGGCAACTGCTACAGGAACTGCGAAAAACAAACATGATATTTCTGTTTGTATAGATGACATTTTATGCACTTGCCTAATTAAAAGACTTTGCTTTTCTCCAAAACCATTTTTACTGTGATTTTCTCGGTCCATTCCATACGAATTCCACACCACTGTGTCCGCATATGACGGCATGAAACCATAAATATCTGGTTTTATTTTGGCTAACTCAATGGGAAATATTGCTACAGCTTCTGTGTTTGTGTATTCCTGACTTCATCCAAGGACTTTGTTGTTTTCAATGTATTTTTTTCAGGGAACATTTAATTTTATGCTTGGAAACACTAATTGATTCCACATGGAGATACCAGCTCTACACATTTGTATTTTCTAGGGAGAAAGCTAGAGGAACTGCGGCAAATAGACATGATATTTTTGTTTGTTTAGATGACATTTTATGCACTTGCCTAACGAAAAGACTTTGCTTTTCTCCAAAACCATTTTCACTGTGATTTTCTCGGTCCATTGCATACGCATTCCACACGACTTTGTCCGGATATGACTATATGAAACCAGAAATATCCGGTTTTGTTTTCACTAACTCAATCCCAGATGTTGCTACAGCCTCTGTGTTTGTGTATTCCTGATATTATCCACGGACTTTATTTTTTTGAAAGTTTTTTTTTTCAGGGAACATTTAATTTTGTGCTTGGAAACACTAATTGATTCCACATGGAGACATCAGCTCTACACATTCGTATTTTCTAGGGAGAAAGCTAGACGAACTCTGGCAAACAAACATCATATTTCTGTTCGGATCAAAGACATTTTATGCACTTGCCTAAAGAAAAGACTTTGATATCCTCCAAAACCATTTTTACTGTAATTTTCTCGGTCCATTGCATACGCATTCCACACCAGTTTGTCCTGATGTGACTGGATGAAACCAGAAATATCTGGTTGTGTTTTGGGTAACTCAATGTGAAATATTTTGAAAGCCTCTGTGTTTGTGTATTCCTGATATTATCCATGCACTTTATTTTTTTCAATGATTTTTTTAAGGGGACATTAAATTTGTGCTTAGAAACACTAATTGCTTCCACATGGAGACACCAGCTCTACACATTCGTATTTTCTAGGGAGAAAGCTAGACGAACTCTGGCAAACAAACATCATATTTCTGTTCGGATCGAAGACATTTTATGCACTTGCCTAACGAAAAGACTTTGATATCCTCCAAAACCATTTTTACTGTAATTTTCTCGGTCCATTGCATACGCATTCCACACCAGTTTGTCCTGATGTGACTGGATGAAACCAGAAATATCTGGTTGTGTTTTGGGTAACTCAATGTGAAATATTTTGAAAGCCTCTGTGTTTGTGTATTCCTGATATTATCCATGCACTTTACTTTTTCAATGATTTTTTTAAGGGGACATTAAATTTGTGCTTAGAAACACTAATTGCTTCCACATGGAGACACCAGCTCTACACATTCGTATTTTCTAGGGAGAAAGCTAGAAGAACTGCGGCAAACATACATGATATTTTTGTTTGTATCGATGACATTTTATGCAATTGCCTAACGAAAAGACTTTGCTTTTCTCCAAAACCATTTGTACTGTGATTTTCTCGGTGCATTGCTTAAGAATTCCATAGCAGTTTGTCCGGATATGCCTGGATGTAACCGGAAATATCCGGTTTTGTTTTGGCTAACTCAATCACAGATATTGCTACAGCCTCTGTGTTTGTGTATTCCTGATATTATCCAAGGACTCTATAGTTTTGAATGGCTTTATCAGGGAACATTTTATTTTGTGCTTGGAAACACTAATTAGTTCCAGATGGAGACACCAGCTCTACATATTCCTATTTTCTAGGGAGAAAGCTGAAGGAACTCTGGTAAACAAACATGATATTTCTGTTTCTATCGATGATATTTTATCTACTTGCCTAACGAAAAGACTTTGCTTTACTCCAAAACCATTTTTACTGTAATTTTCTCGGTCCATTGCATACGCATTCCACACCAGTTTGTCCTGATGTGACTGGATGAAACCAGAAATATCTGGTTGTGTTTTGGGTAACTCAATGTGAAATATTTTGAAAGCCTCTGTGTTTGTGTATTCCTGATATTATCCATGCACTTTATTTTTTTCAATGATTTTTTTTAAGGGGACATTAAATTTGTGCTTAGAAACACTAATTGCTTCCACATGGAGACACCAGCTCTACACATTCGTATTTTCTAGGGAGAAAGCTAGAAGAAATGCGGCAAACATACATGATATTTCTGTTTGTATCGATGACATTTTATGCAATTACCTAACGAAAAGACTTTGCTTTTCTCCAAAACCATTTGTACTGTGATTTTCTCGGTGCATTGCTTAAGAATTCCATAGCAGTTTGTCCGGATATGCCTGGATGTAACCGGAAATATCCGGTTTTGTTTTGGCTAACTCAATCCCAGATATTGCTACAGCCTCTGTGTTTGTGTATTCCTGATATTATCCAAGGACTCTATAGTTTTGAATGGCTTTATCAGGGAACATTTTATTTTGTGCTTGGAAACACTAATTAGTTCCAGATGGAGACACCAGCTCTACATATTCCTATTTTCTAGGGAGAAAGCTGAAGGAACTCTGGTAAACAAACATGATATTTCTGTTTCTATCGATGATATTTTATCTACTTGCCTAACGAAAGACTTTGCTTTACTCCAAAACCATTTTTACTGTGATTTTCTCAGTCCATTGCATACGAATTCCACACCACTTTGTCCGGATATGACTGGATGAAACCAGAAATATCAGGTTGTGTTTTGGCTAACTCAATCTGAAGTATTGTGAATCATCTGTGCTTGTGTTTTCTAGATATTATCGATGGAGTTTATTCTTTTGAATGTTTTTATCAGGGAACATTTAGTTTTGTACCGTAGAAAAACTAATTGGTTCATCATGGGAACACCACCTGTACACATTCGTATTTTTCAGGGAGAAAGCTAGAGGAACTGCGACAAAAAAATATGATATTTCTGTATGTATAGATGACATTTTATGCAATCGCCTAACGAAAAGATTTTGCTTTTCTTCAAAACATATTTCACTGTGTTTATCACGGTCCATTGCATAAGAATTCCACACTACTTTGTCCGGAAATGACTGGATGTAAATAGAAATATCCGGTTGTGTTTTGGCTAACTCAATCCGAAATATTGTGAAAGTTTCTTTTTTTGTGTGTTTTCCGAATATCATCGATGGACTTTATTGTTTTGAATATTTTTATCAGGGAGCATTTAATTTTGTACCGTAGAAACACTAATTGGTTCATCATGGGGACACCAGCTCTACACATTCATATTTTCTAAGGAGAAAACAAGAGGAACTGCGGCAAACAAACATGATATTTCTTTTTGTATATATGACATTTTATGCACTTGCCTCAGGAAAATACTTTGCTTTACTCCAACACCATTTTTACTGTGAATATCTCGGTCCATTGCATACGAATTCCACTCCAGTTTGCCCAGATATGAAAGGATGAAACCGGAGATATCTGCTTTTGTTTTGGCTAACTCAATCCCAGATATTGCTACAGCCTCTGTGTTTTTTTTTCTGGATATTATCAATGGACTTTATTGTTTTGAAAGTTTTTACAGGGAAACATTTTATTTTGAGCTTGGATACAGTAATTCGTTCCCCATGGAGACACCAGCCCTATATATACGTATTTTCTAGGGAGAAAGCTAGAGGAACTGTGGCAAACAAAATGATATTTCTGTTTGTATCGATGACATTTTGTGCACTTGCCTAACGAAAAGACTTTGCTTTTCTCCAAAACCTTTTTTACTATTATTTAGTCCGTCCATTCCATACGAGTTCCACACCTGTTTGTACGGATATAACTGGATGAAACCAGAAATATCCGGTTGTGTTTTGGCTAACTCAATCCAAAATATTGTGAAAGCCTCTGTGTTGGTGTTTTGTGGATAGTATTGATGGACTTTATTGTTTTGAATATTTTTATCAGGGAACATTTAATTTTGTACCATAGAAACACTATTTGGTTCATCATGGGGACACCAGAACTACACATTCGTATTTTCTAGGGAGAAAACTAGAGGAACTGCGGCAAACAAACATGATATTTCTTTGTTTATATATGATATTTTATACACTTGCCTAACGAAAATACTTTGCTTTTCTCCAATCCATTTTTCTGTGATTTCTCGGTCCATTGCATACGAATTCCAAACCAATTTGTCTGGATATGACTGGATGAAACCGGAAATATCTGGTTATGTTTGGGCTAACTCAATCCCAGATATTGCTACAGCCTCTGTGTTTGTGTATTCCTGATATTATCAACGGACTTTATTGTTTTGAATGTTTTTTATCAGGGAACATTTAATTTTGTGCTTGGGATCACTAATTGTTTCCACATTGAGACACCAGCTCTACACATTCGTATTTTTTATCGAGAAATCTAGAGGAACCTCGACAAATAGACATGATATTTCTGTTTGTATAGATGATATTTTATGCACTTGACTAAAAAAAAGAATTTGCTTTTCTCCAACACCATTTTTACTGTGAATATCTCGGTCCATTGCATACGAATTCCACTCCAGTTTGTCCGTATATGACAGGATTAGACCGGAGATATCTGCTTTTGTTTTGGCTAACTCAATCCCAGATATTGCTATAGCCTCTGTGTTTGTTTTTCAGATATTATCAATGGACTTTACTGTTTTGAAAGTTTTTTACAGGGAAACATTTTATTTTGAGCTTGGATACAGTAATTCGTTCCCCATGGAGACACCAGCCATATATATTCATATTTTCTAGGGAGAAAGCTAGAGGAACTCTGGCAAACAAACATGATATTTCTGTTTGTATAGATGACATTTGATGCACTTGCCTAACGAAAAGACTTTGCTTTTCTCCAAAACCGTTTTTACTATTATTTTCTCGGTCCATTACATACGAGTTCCACACCAGTTTGTCCGGATATAACTGGATGAAACCAGAAATATCCGGTTGTGTTTTGCTGACTCAGTCCGAAATATTGTGAAAGCCTCTGTGTTGGTGTTTTCTGGATAGTATCAATGGACTTTATTGTTTTCAATATTTTTATCAGGGAACATTTAATTTTCTACCATCGAAACACTATTTCGTTCATCATGGGGACACAAGCACTGCACATTCGTATTTTCTAGGGAGAAAGCTAGAGAAACTGTGGCAAACAAGTATGATATTTCTGTTTGTCTAGATGATATTTTATCTACTTGCCTAATGAAAAGACTTTGCTTTTCTCCAAAAACATTTTTACTGTGATTTTCTTGGTTCACTGCATACGAATTCCACACCAGTTTTCTGGATATGACTGGTTGTCACCGGAAATATCCGGATTTTTTTTGGCTAACTCAATCCCAGATATTGCTATAGCCTCTGTGTTTGTGTATTCCTGATATTATCCAGGGACTTTATTGTTTTGAATGTTTTTTATTAGGGAATGTTTACTTTTGTGCTTGGAAACAATAATTGGTTCCACATGGAGACACCAGCTCTACATATTCGTATTTTCTAGGGAGAAAGCTAGAGGAACTGCGGCAAACAAACATGATATTTCTATCTGGATCGATGATATTTTATCTACTTGCCTAATGAAAAGACTTTGCTTTTCTCCAAAACCATTTTTACTCTGATTTTCTCGGTGCATTGCATACAAATTCCACACTACTTTGTCCGGATATGACTGGATGAACCCTGAAATATCCGGTTGTGTTTGGTAACTCAATCCGAAATATTGTGAAAGTTTCTTTTTTTTGTGTTTTCCGAATATCATCGATGGACTTTATTGTTTTGAATATTTTTATCAGGGAACATTTAATTTTATACCGTAGAAACACTAAGGAACTGTGGCAAACAAACATGATATTTCTGTTTGTATAGATGACATTTTATGCACTTGCCTAACGAAAAGACTGCTTTTCTCCAATCCATTTTTCTGTGATTTCTCGGTCCATTGCATACGAATTCCAAACCAATTTGTCTGGATATGACTGGATGAAACCGGAAATATCCTGTTATGTTTCGGCTAACTCAATCCCAGATATTGCTACAGCCTCTGTGTTTGTGTATTCCTGATATTATCAAATGACTTTATTGTTTTGAATGTTTTTATCGGGGAACATTTAATTTTGTGCTTGGGATCACTAATTGTTTCCACATGGAGACACCAGCTCTACACATTCGTATTTTCTAGTGAGAAAGCTAGAGGAACTGCGACAAACAAACATGATATTTCTGTTTGTATAGATGACATTTTATGCACTTGACTAAAAAAAAGAATTTGCTTTTCTCCAACACCATTTTTACTGTGAATATCTCGGTCCATTGCATACGAATTCCACTCCAGTTTGTCCAGATATGACAGGATGAAACCGGAGATATCTGCTTTTGTTTTGGCTAACTCAATCCCAGATATTGCTACAGCCTCTGTGTTTGTTTTTTCTGGATATTATCAATGGACTTTACTGTTTTGAAAGTTTTTTACAGGGAAACATTTTATTTTGAGCTTGGATACAGTAATTCATTCCCCATGGAGACAACAGCCCTATATATTCGTATTTTCTAGGGAGAAAGCTAGAGGAACTGTGGCAAACAAACATGATATTTCTGTTTGTATCGATGACATTTTATTCACTTGCCTAACGAAAAGACTTTGCTTTTCTCCAAAACCGTTTTTACTATTATTTTCTCCGTCCATTATATACAAGTTCCACACCAGTTTGTCCGGATATAACTGGATGAAACCAGAAATATCCGGTTGTGTTTTGGCTAACTCAATCCGAAATATTGTGAAAGCCTCTGTGTTGGTGTTTTCTGGATAGTATCGATGGACTTTATTGTTTTGAATATTTTTATCAGGGAACATTTAATTTTGTACCATAGAAACACTATTTGGTTCATCATGGGGAAACCAGCACTACACATTCGAATTTTCTAAGAAGAAAACTAGAGGAACTGCGGCAAACAAACATGATATTTCTTTTTGTATATATGATATTTTATGCACTTGCCTAACGAAAATACTTTGCTTTTCTCCAATCCACTTTTCTGTGATTTCTCGGTCAATTGCATAGGAATTCCAAACCAATTTGTCTGGATATGACTGGATGAAACCAGAAATATCCGGTTATGTTTGGGCTAACTCAATCCCAGATATTGCTACAGCCTCTGTGTTTGTGTATTTCTCATATTATCCATGGACTTTATTGTTTTTAATGTTTTTTATCAGGGAACATTTAATTTTCTGATTGGAAACACTAATTGGTTGCACATGGAGACACCAGCTCTACATATTTGTATTTTCTAGGGAGAATGCTAGAGGAACTGCGACAAACAAGCATGATATTTCTGTTTGTATAGATGACATTTTATCTACTTGCCTAATGAAAAGACTTTGCTTTTCTCCAAAATCATTTTTACTGTGATTTTCTCGGTCCATTGCATACGAATTCCACACCAGGTTGTCCGGATATGACTGGATGTAACCAGAAATATCTCGTTGTGTTTTGGCTACCTCAATCTGAAATATTGCTACAGCCTCTGTGTTTGTGAATTCCTGATATTATCCATGGACTTTATATTTTTCAATGTTTTTTTTTCAGGGCACATTTAATTTTGTACCACTGAAACACTAATTGTTTCATCATGGGGACACCAGCTCCACACATTCGTATTTTCCAGGGAGAAAACTTGAGGAACTGCGGCAAACAAACATGATATTTCTGTTTGTATAGATGACATTTTATGCACTTGCCTAACAAAAAGACTTCGATTTTCTCCAAAACTATTTGTACTGTGATTTTCTCGGTCCATTGTATACGAATTCCACACCAGTTTAGAAGGATATGACTGGATGAAACGGAAATATCCGGGTTTGTTTTGGCTAACTCAATCCCAAATATTGCTACAGAGTCTATGTTTGTTTTTTCTGGATATTATCCACACACTTTATTGTTTTGAATGTTTTTTATTGGGGAACATTTTATTTTGTAGCGCTGAAATTCTAATTGGTTCATCATGGGGACACCAGCTCTACACATTCGTATTTTCTAGGGATTATGCTGGAGGAACTGCGGCAAACAAACATGATAGTTCTGTTTGTATAGATGACATTTTATGCACTTGCCTAACGTAAAGACTTTGCTTTTCTCCAAAACCATTTGTACTGTGATTTTCTCGGTCCATTGCATACCAATTCCAAACCACTTTGTCCGGATATGACTCGATGAAACCAGAAATATCAGGTTGTGTTTTGGCTAACTCAATCCCAGATATTGTTACCGCCTCTATGTTTGTGTCTTCCAGATATTATCCTCAGACTTTATTGTTTTGAATGTTTTTATCAGGGAATATTTAATTTTATACCGTAGAAACACTAATTGGTTCATCATAGGGACACCAGCTCTACACATTCGTATTTTCTAGGGAGAAAGCTAGAGGAACTACGGCAAACAAACATGATATTTCTGTTTGTCTAGATGACATTTTATGCACTTGACTAACGAAAAGAATTTGCTTTTCTCCAAAATCATTTTTACTGTGATTTTCTCGGTCCATTGCAAACGAATTCAACACCAGTTTGTCTGGAAATCACTGGATGAAACAGGAAATATCTCGTTTTGTTTTGGCTAACTCAATCCCAGATATTGCTACAGCATCTGTGTTTGTATATTCCTGATATTATCCATGGACTTTACTGTTTTGAATGTTTTTTATCAGGGAACATTTAATTTTGTGCTTCCAAACTCTAATTGGTTCCACATGGAGACACCAGCTCCAAATATTTGTATTTTCTAGGGAGAAATCTAGAGGAACTGCGGCAAATAAACATGGTATTTCAGTTTGTATCGATCATATTTTATCTACTTTCCTAACGAAAAGACTTTGCTTTTCCCCAAAACCATTTTTACTGTGATTTTCTCGGTCCATTGCATACGAATTCCATACGACTTTGTACGGACATGACTGGATGAAACCGGAAATATCTGGTTTTGTTTTGGCTAACTCAATCCAAAATATTGCTACAGCCTCTGTGTTTGTGTATTCCTGATAATATCCACACACTTTATTATTTTGTATATTTTTTATCAGGGAACATTTAATTTTGTGCTTGCAAACTCTAATTGCTTCCACATGGAGACACCAGCTCCACATATTTATATTTTCTAGGGCGAAATTTAAAAGAACTGCGGCAAACATATTTCAGTTTGTATCCATGATACTTTATCTACTTGCCTAATAAAAAGACTTTACTTTTCTCCAAAACCATTTTTACTGTGATTTTCTCGGTCCATTGCATACGAATTTCACACCAGTTTGTCCGGATATGACTGGATGAAACTGGAAATATCCGGTTATATTTTGGCTAACTCAATCCCAGATATTGCTACAGCCTCTGTGTTTGTGCATTCCTGATATTATCCACAGACTTTATTGTTTTGAATGTTTTTTTTATCAGGGAACATTTAATTTTTACCGTTGAAACACCAATTGTTTCCACATGGAGACACCAGCTCTACACATTCGTATTTTCTACAGAGAAAGCTAGAGGAACTGTGACAAACAATCATGACATTTCTGTTTGTCCAGATGACATTTTATGCACTTGCCTAACGAAAAGACTTTACTTTTCTCCAAAACCATTTGTACTGTGATTTTCTTGGTCCATTGCATACGAATTTCACACCACTTTGTCCGGATATGACTGGTTGAAACCGGAAATATCTGGTTTTGTTTTGGCTAACTCAATCCAAAATACTGTGAAAGACAGTGTGTTTGTATTTTCTGGATATTAGCAATGGACTATATTGTTTTGAATATTTTTTCAGGGAACATTTAATTTTGTACCATAGAAACACTAATTGGTTCATCATGGGGACACCAGCTCTACACATTCGTATTTTCTAGGGAGAAAGCTAGAGGAACTGCGGCAAACAAACATGATATTTCTGTTTGTAGAGATGACATTTTATGCACTTGCCTAACGAAATGTCTTTGCTTTTCTCCAACCCGTTTTTACTGTGATTTTTCTTGGTCCATTGCATACGAATTCCACAGCAGTTTGTCTGGATATGACAGGAAGAAACCGGAAATATCCAGTTGTTTTTTGGCTAACTCAATCCTAATTATTTCTACAGCCTCCGTATTTGTATTTTAAGGATATTATCGATGGACTTTATTATTTTGAATGTTTTTTTAAGGGAACATTCAATTTTGTACCGTAGAATCACTAATTGGTTCATCATGGGGACACCAGCTCTACACATTAGTATTTTCTAGGGAGAAAGCTAGAGGAACTGCAGCAAACAAACATGATATTCCTGTTTGAATATACGACATTTTATGCACTTTCCTAATGAAAAGACTTTGCTTTTCTCCAAAACCATTTGTACTGTGATTTTCTCGGTCCATTACATACGAATTCCATATCACTTTGTACGGATATGACTGGATGAAACCACAAATATCTGGTTGTGTTTTGGCTACTCAATCCCAGATATTGCTACAGCCTCTGTTTGTGTTTTCCGGATATCATCCACGGACTTTATTGTTTTGAATTTTTTTTTTCAAAGAACATTTAATTTTGTGCTTGGAAACTCTAATTCGTTCCACATGGAGACATCAGGTACACACATTCGTATTTCTACAGTAAAGCTAGAGGAACTGTGGCAAACAAACATGATATTTCTGTTTGAATAGATGACATTTTATGCACTTGCCTAACGAAAAGACTTTGCTTTTCTCCTAAACAATTTGTACTCTGATTTTCTCGGTCGATTGCATACGAATTCCAAACCACTTTATCCGGATATTACTGGATGAAACCAGAAATCTCTGGTTGTGTTTTCGCTAACTCAATCCGAAATATTGCTAAAGCCACTGTGTTTGTGTATTCTTGATATTTTCCACAGACTCTATTGTTTTGAATGTTTTTTTTTTTCAGGGAAGGTTTAATTTTGTGCTTGGAAACACTAATTGGTTCCACATGGAGATACCAGCTCTACACATTCATACTTTCTATGGAGAAAGCTAGAGGAACTGTGGCAAACAAACATGATATTTCTGTTTGTATAGATGACATTTTATGCACTTGCCTAACGTAAAGACTTTGATTTTCTCCAAAACCATTTTTACTGTGATTTTCTCGTTCCATTGCATACGAATTCCACACCAGTCGGTCTGGATATGACTGGATGTAACTGGAAATGTCCGGTTTTATTTTGGCTAACTCAATCCCAGATATTTCTACAGCCTCTGTGTTTGTGTTTTGTGGATATTTTCGATGGACTTTATTTTTGAATGTTTTTTATCGGGGAACATTTAATTTTGTACCGTAGAAACACTAATTGGTTATCATGGGGACACCAGCTCTACATATGCAAATTTTCTATGGAGAAAGCTAGAGGAACTGCGGCAAACAAACGTGATACTTCTATTTGTATAGATGACATTTTATGCACTTGCCTAACGAAAAGTCTGCTTTTCTCCAACCCATTTTTACTGTGATTTTCTCGGTCCATTGCATACGAATTCCACACCAGTTTGTCCGGATATGACTGGATGAAACTGGAAATATCCAGTTGTGTTTTGGCTAACTCAATCCTAAATATTGCTACAGCCTCCGTGTTTGTATTTTAAGGATATTATCGATGGACTTCATTATTTTGAATGTTTTTATCAGGGAACATTTAATTTTGTACCTTAGAAACACTAATTGGTTCATCATGGGGACACCAGCTCTGCACATTCGTATTGTCTTGGGAGAAAGCTAGAGGAACTGCGGCAAACAAACATGATATTTCTGTTTGTATAGATGACATTTTATGTACTTTCCTAACGAAAATACCTTGCTTTTCTCCAAAACCATTTTTACTGTGATTTTCTCGGTCCATTGCATACGAATTCCACGCTAGTTTGTCCGGATATGACTGGATGAAAACCGAAATATCTGGTCGTGTTTTGGCTACTCAATCCCACATATTGATACAGCCTATATGTTTGTGTTTCGGGATATTAACCACGGACTTTATTGTTTTGAATGTTTTTTTTTATCAAGGAACATTTAATTTTGTGCTTGGAATCTCTAATTGGTTCCACATGGAGACACCAGCTCTACACATTCGTATTTTCTACAGAAAAGTTAGAGGAACTGCAGCAAACAAACATGATATTTCGGTTTGTATAGATGACATTTTATGCTCTTGCCTAATGAAAAGACTTTGCTTTTCTCCAAAACCATTTTACTCTGATTTACTCGGTCTTTTGCTTGCAAATTCCACACCACTTTGTCCGGATTTGACTGGAGGAAACCGGAAATATCCGGTTTTGTTTTGGTTAACTCAATCTGAAATATTGCTAAAGCCACTGTGTTTGTGTATTCCTGATATTATCCACGGACTCTATTGTTTTGTATTTTTTTTTTCAGGGAACATTTAATTGTTTTTTTTTTTTTTGACTGGCAGAGTTGACAGTGAGAGGCAGAGAGAAAGGTAATCCTTTTGCCGTTTTTTCACCCTGCAATGGCCACTGCAGCAGGGGCGCTGCGGCCGGCGCACCGCGCAGATGCGATGGCAGGAGCCAGGTTCTTCTCCTGGTCTCCCATGGGGTGCAGGGCCCAAGAACTTGGGCCATCCTCCACTGCACTCCCTGGCCACAGCAGAGAGCTGGCCTGGAAGAGGGGAAACCGGGACCGGATCGGTGCCCTGACCGGGACTAGAACCCGATGTGCCGGCGCCACAAGGCGGAGGATTAGCCTAGTGATCCGCGGCGCCGGCGGGAACATTTAATTTTGTGCTTGGAAACACTAATTGGTTCCACATGGAGACACCAGCTCTACACATTCGTATTTTCTACGGAGAACGCTAGAGGAACTGCGGCAGACAAACATGATATTTCTGTTTGTATAGATGACATTTTATGCACTTGCCTAACGAATAGACTTTGCTTTTGTCCAAAACCATTTGTACTGTGATTTTCTCGGTCGATTACATACGAATTACTCACCACTTTGTCCGGATATGACTGGATGAAACAGGAAATATCCAGTTGTGTTTTGGCTAACTCAATCCCAGATATTGTTACCGCCTCTGTGTTTGTGTTTTCTGGATATTTTCGATGGACTTTAGTTTTTTGAATGTTTTTATCGGGGAACGTTTTATTTTGTACCATAGAAACACTAATTCATTCATCATGGGGACACCGGCTCTACACATTCGAATTTTCTAGGGAGAAAGCTAGAGGAACTGCGGCAAACAAACATGATATTTCTGTTTGTATCCATGACATTTTAAGCACTTGCCTAAGGAAAGACTTTGATTTTCTCCAAAACCATTTGTACGTGATTTTCTCGGTCGATTGCATACGAATTCCACACCAGTTTGTCCTGATATTACTGGATGAAACCAGAAATATCCGGTTGTGTTTTGGCTAACTCAATCCGAAATATTGCTATAGCCTCTGTGTTTGTGTATTCCTGATATTATCCACAGACTTTATTTTTTTGAATATTTTTATCAGGGAACATTTAATTTTGTGCTTGGAAACACTAATAGGTGCACATGGAGACACCAGCTCTACACATTCGAATTTTCTATGGAGAAAACTAGAATAACTACGGCAAACAAACATGATATTTCTGTTTGTACAGATGACATTTTATGCACTTTCCTAATGAAAAGACTTTGCTTTTCTCCAAAACCATTTTTACTGTGATTTTATCGGTCCATTGCATATGAATTCCACACCACTTTGTCCGGATATGACTGGAAGAAACCTGAAATATTCGGTTTTGTTTTGGCTAACTCAATCCTAGATATTTCTACAACCTCTGTGTTTGTATTTTAGGGATATTATCAATGAACTTTATTGTTTTGAATGTTTTTTATCAGCGAATATTTTATTTTGAGCTTGGATACAGTAATTGCTTCCACATGGAGACACAAGCTCTATGTATTCGTATTTTCTAGGTAGAAAGGTAGAGGAACTGTGACAAACAAATATGATATTTCTGTTTGTATAGATGACAATTTATTAACTTGCCGAACAAAAAGATTTTGCTTTTCTCCAAAACCATTTTTACTCTGATTTTCTCGGTCCATTGCATACGAATTCCACACCCGTTTGTCCGGCTATGAGTGGATGAAACCGGAAATATCTGGTTTTGTTTTGGCTAACTCAATCCCAGATATTGCTACAGCCTCTGTGTTTGTGCATTCCTGAAATTATCAATGGACTTTATTGTTTTGAAAGATATTATCAGGGAACATATAATTTATGCTTGGAATCACTAGTGGTTCCACATGGAGACACCCGCTGAACATATTCGTATTTTCTAGGTAGAACGTTAGAGGAACTGCAGCAAACAGAAATGATATTTCTGCTTGTATAGATGACATTTTATGCACTTGCCTAACAAAAAGACTTTGCTTTCCTCCAAAACCATTTTTACTGGGATTTTATTTGTCCATTGCATACGAATTGCACACCAGTTTCTCCGGATATTACTGGATGAAACTGGAAATATCCGGTTGTGTTTTGGCTAACTCAATTCGAAATACTGTGAAAAGCTCTGTGTTTGTGTATTGTAGATATTATCAACGGACGTTATTGTTCTTAATGTTTTCTATCGGCGAGCATTTAATTTTGAGCTTGGAAACACTAATTGGTTCCTCATGGAGACACCAGCTCTACACATTCGTATTTTCTAGGGAGAAAGCTAGAGGGACTGCGGTAAACAAACATGATATTTCTGTTTGTATAGATGACATATTATGCACTTGCCTAACGAAAAGACTTTGCTTTTCTCCAAAACCATTTTTACTGTGATTTTTTTTTTTGGTTCATTGCATACGAATTCCACACTACTTTCTCCGGATATGACTGGATGAAAACAGAAATATCCGGTTGTGTTTCGGCTAACTGAATCCCAAATATTACTCCTGCCTCTGTGTTTGCTTTTTCTTTATATTATCAACGGGCTATATTGTTTTGAATATTTTTTATCGGTGAACATATTATTTTGAGCATGGATACAGTAATTGGTTCCACATAGAGACACCAGCTAAACATATTCGTATTTTCTAGGGAGAGAGCTAGAGGGACTACGGCAAACAAACATGATATTTCTGTTTGTATTGATGATATTTTATGCACTTGCCTAACGTAAAGACTTTGCTTTTCTCCAAAATCATTTTTTCTGTGATTTTCTCGGTCCATCGCATACGAATTCCACACCAGGTTGTCCGGATATGACTGGATGAAAACAGAAATATCCGGTGGTGTTTTGGCAAACTCAATCCGAAATATTGTGAAAGCCTCTGTGTTTGTGTTTTTTGGACGTTATCAAAGGACTATATTTTTTTGAATGTTTTTTATCGGGGAACATTTTATTTTGAGCTTGGATACAGTAATTGGTTCCACATGGAGACACCAGTTGAACATATTCGTATTTTCTAGGGAGAAAGCTAGAGGAACTGCGGCAAACAAACATGATATTTCTGTTTGTATAGATGACATTTTATGCACTTCCCTAACGTTAAGACTTTGCTTTTCTCCAAAACCATTTTTACTATGAATATCTCGGTCCATTGCATACCAATTCCACAGCATTTTGTCGGCATATGACTGGATGAAATGGAAATATCCGGTTTTGTTTTCGCTAATTCAATCCCAGATATTGCTACAGCCTCTGTGTTTTTGTATTCCTGATATTATCCATGGACTTTATGGTTTGAATGTCTTTTTTATCAGGGAACATTTAATTTTGTTCTTGGAATAACTAATTGGTTCCATATGGAGACACCAGTTCTACACATTCATATTTTCTAGGGAAAAAGCTAGAGGAACTGCGACAAACAAACATGATATTTCTGTTTGTATAGGTGACATTTTATGCACTTACCTAACGAAAAGACTTTGCTTTTCTCCAAAACCATTTTTACTGTGATTTTTTTTTTGGTTCATTGCATACGAATTCCACACTACTTTGTCCGGATATGACTGGATGAAATCGGAAATATCCGGTTTTGTTTTGGCTAACTCAATCCCAGATATTGCTACAGCCTCTGTGATTATGTATTCCTGATATTACCCACGGATTTTATTTTTTTGAATGCTTTTTATCAGGAAACATTTAATTGTGTACCGTTGAAACACTAATTGGTTCATCATGGGGACACCAGCTCTACACATTCGTATTTTCTAGGGAGAAAGCTAGAGGAACTGCGGCAAACAAACGTGATACTTCTATTTGTATCTATGAGGTTATATGCACTTGCCTAAAGGAAATACTTTGATTTTCTCCAAAAACATTTTTACTGTGATTTTTCTCGGTCCATTGCATACGAATTCCACACCAGTTTACCGCATATGACTGGATGAAACTGGAAATATCCGGTTTTGTTTTGGCTAACCCAATCCCAGATATTGCTACAGACTCTGTGTTTGTGTATTCCTGATATTATCCACGGACTTTATTATTTTGAATGTTTTTTATCAGGGAACATTTAATTTTGTTCTTGGAATCACTAATTGGTTCCACATGGAGACACCAGCTCTACACATTCGTATTTTCTAGGGAGAAAGCTAGAGGAACTGCAACAAAAAAACATGATATTTCTGTTTGTATAGATGACATTTTATGCACTTGCCTAACGAAAAAGACTTTGCTTTTCTCCAAAACCATTTTTACTGTGAATTTTTGGTTCATTGCATACGAATTCCACACTACTTTGTCTGGATATGACTGGATGAAAACAGAAATATCTGGTTGTGTTTCGGCTAACTCAATCCTAAATATTGTGAAAGCCTCTGTGTTTGTGTATTCTGGATATTATCAACGGACTATATTTTTTTGAATGTGTTTTTATCAGGGAACATTTTATTTTGAGCTTGGATACAGTAATTGGTTCCACATGGAGACAACAGCTGAACATATTCGTATTTTCTAGGGAGAAAGCTAGAGGAAATGTGGCAAACAAACATGATATTTCTATTTGTATAGATGACATTTTATGCACTTGCCTAACGTAAAGAGTTTGCTTTCCTCCAAAACCATTTGTACTGTGAATATCTTGGTCCATTGCATAAGAATTCCACACCAGTTTACTGGATATGACTGGATGAAACCGGAAATATCAAGTTTTGTTTTGGCTAATTCAATCCCAGATATTGCCACAGCCTCTGTGTTTGTGTATTCCCGATATTATCCATGGACTTTATGGTTTTGAATATTTTTTATCAGGGAATATTTAATTTTGTGCTTGGAATCACTATTTGGATAAACATGGAGACACAAGCTCTATATATTCGTATTTTCTAGGGAGACAGCTAGAGGAACTGCGGCAAACATATATGATATTTCTGTTTGTCTAGATGACATTTTATGTACTTGCCTAATGAAAAGACTTTGCTTTTCTCCAAAACCATTTTCACTGTGATTTTTTTTGGTTCATTGTGTACGAATTCCACACGAGTATTTCCGGATATGACTGGATGAAAACAGAAATATCCAGTTGTGTTTTGGCTAACCCAATGCCAGATATTGCTACAGCCTCTGTGTTTGTGTATTACTGATATTATCCACGAACATTATTGTTTTGAATGTTTTCTTATCAGGGAACATTTAATTTTGTAGCGTTGAAACACAAATTGGTTCCACATGGAGACACCAGCTCTACATGTTTGTATTTTGTAGGGAAAAAGCTAGAGGAACTGCGGCACACAAACATGATATTTGTGTTTGTATCAATGATATTTTATCTTCTTGCCTAATGAAAAGACTTTGCTTTTCTCCAAAACCATTTGTATTGTGATTTTCTAGGTCCATTGCATACGAATTGCACACCAGTTTGTCCGAAATATGATGCATGAAACCGGAAATATCCGGTTTTGTTTTACCTAACTCAATCCCATATTTTGCTACAGCCTCTGTGTTTGTGTATTCCTGATATTATCCACAGACTTTATTTTTTGAATGTTTTCTTAAGGTAACATTTATTTTTGTAACGTTGAAACACTATTTGGTTCATAATGGCAACACCAGCTCTACACATTCGTATTTTCTAGGGAGAAAGCTAGAGGAACTGCGGCAAACAAACATGATATTTCTATTTGTATAGATGACATTTTATGTACTTGCCTAACGAAAAGACTTTGCTTTTCTCCAAAACCATTTGTAATGTGATTTTATTGGTCCATTGCATATGAATTCCACACCAGTTTGTCAGGATACGACTGGATGAAACCAGAAATATCTGATTGTGTTTTGGCTAACTCAATCCCAGATATTGCTACAGCCTCTGTGTTTGTGTATTCCTGATATTATCCACGGACTTTATTGTTTTGAATGCTTTTATCAGGGAACATTTAATTTTGTACCGTTAAAACACAAATTGGTTCCACATGGAGACACCAGCTCTACACATTTGTATTTCTAGGGAGAAAGCTAGAGGAACTGCGGCAAACAAACATGATATTTCTATTTGTATCTATGAGATTTTATCTACTTGCCTAAAGAAAAGACTTTGCTTTACTCCAAAACCATTTTTGCTGTTATTTGCTCGGTCCATTACATAGGAATTGCACACCAGTTTTTCCGAAATATGATGCATGAAACCGGAAATATCCGGTTTTGTTTTGCCTAACTCAATCCCGCATATTGCTACAGTATCTGTGTTTGTGTATTCCTGATATTATCCACACACTTTATTGTTTTGAATGTTTTTTATCAGGGAATATTTAATTTTGTACCATTGAAACACTAATTATTTCCACATGGAAACACCAGCTCCACACATTGGAATTTTCTAGGGAGAAAGCCAGAGGAACTGCGGCAAACAAACATGATATTTCTGTTTGTATAGATGACATTTTATGCACTTGTTTAACGAAAAGACTTTGCTTTTCTGCACAACCATTTGTACTGTGATTTTCTCGGTCCATTGCATACGAATTGCACCCAGTTTGTCCGGATATGACTGGATGAAACCAGAAATATCTGGTTGTGTTTTGGCAAACTCAATCCCAGATATTGCTACAGACTCTGTGTTTGTGTATTCCTGATATTATCCACGGACTTTATTGTTTTGAATGTTTTTTATCAGCGAACATTAAATTTTGCGCTTGGAAACCCTAATTGGTTCTACATGGAGACACCAGCTCTACACATTCGTATTTTCTAGGGAGAAAGCTAGAGGAACTGCGGCAAACATGATATTTCTGTTTGTCTAGATGACATTTTATGCACTTGCTTAAGGAAAAGACTTTGCTTTTCACCAAAATCATTTTTACTGTGATTTTCTCGGTCCATTGCATACGAATTCCACACCACTTTGTCAGGATATAACTGGATGAAACCAGAAATATCTGGTTGTATTTTGGCTAACTCAATCCCAAATATTACTCCTGACTCTGTGTTTGTGTATTCCTGACATTATCCACGGACTTTATGGTTTTGAATGTTTTTTTTCAGGGAACATTTAATTTTGTGCTTGGAAACCCGAATTGGTTCCACATGGAGTCACCAGCTGTACATGTTTGTATTTTCTAGGGAGAAAGCTAGAGGAACTGCGGCAAATAAACATGATATTTCTGTTTGTATAGATGACATTTTATGCACTTGCCTAACGAAAAGACTTTGCTTTTCTCCGAAACTATTTTTACTGTGATTTTCTCGGTCCATTGCATACGAATTCCACACGATTTTGTCCGGATATCACTGGATGAAACCGGAAATATCTCGATTTGTTTTGGCTAACTCAATCCGAGATATTGCTACAGCCTCTGTGTTTCTATATTCCTGATATTATCCACGGACTTTATTGTTTTGAATGTCTTTTATCAGGGAACATTTAATTTTTTGCTTGCAAACTCTAATTGGTTCCACATGGTGACACCAGCTGAATATATGTGTATTTTCTAGGGAGAAATCTAGAGGAACTATGGCAAACAAACATGATATTTCTGTTTGTATAGATGACATTTTATGCACTTGCCTAACGTAAAGACTTTGCTTTTCTCCAAAACCATTTTTACTCTGACTTTCTCGGTCCATTGCACACGAATTCCACAGCACTTTGTCCAGAAATGACTGGATGAAACCAGAAATATCCGGTTGTGTTTTGGCTAACTCAATCCGAAATATTGCTACAGCATCTGTGTTTGTGTATTCCTGATATTATCCACAGACTTTATTGTTTTCAATTTTTTTTTCAGCGAACATTTAATTTTGCGCTTGGAAACCCTAATTGGTTCTACATGGAGACACTAGCTCTACACATTCGTATTTTCTAGGGAGAAAGCTAGAGGAACTGTGGCAAACAAACATGATATTTCTGTTTGTATAGATGACATTTTATGCACTTGCTTAAAGAAAAAACTTTGCTTTTCTCCAAAATCATTTGTACTGTGATTTTCTCGGTCCATTGCATACGAATTCCACACCACTTTGTCAGGATATAACTGGATGAAACCAGAAATATCCGGTTGTGTATTGGCTAACTCAATCCGAAATATTGCTACAGACCCTTTGTTTGTGTTTTCTGGATATTATTTACGGATTTTATTGTTTTGAATGTTTTTTATCAGGGAACATTTAATTTTGTACCGTTGAAACACTAGTTGGTTCATAATGGTAACACCAGCTCTACATATTCGTATTTTCTAGGGAGAAGGCTAGAGAAACCGCGGAAAACAAACATGATATTTCTGTTTGTATCTATGAGATTTTATGCATTTCCCTAATGAAAATACTTTGCTTTTCTCCAAAACCATTTTTACTGTGATTTTCTCGGTCCATTGCATACGAATTCCACACCACTTTGTCAGGATATAACTGGATGAAACCAGAAATATCTGGTTGTATTTTGGCTAACTCAATCCCAAATATTACTCCTGCCTCTGTGTTTGTGTATTCCTGACATTATCCACGGACTTTATGGTTTTGAATGTTTTTTTTCAGGGAACATTTAATTTTGTGCTTGGAAACCCGAATTGGTTCCACATGGAGACACCAGCTGTACATGTTTGTATTTTCTAGGGAGAAAGCTAGAGGAACTGCGGCAAATAAACATGATATTTCTGTTTGTATAGATGAGATTTTATGCACTTCCTAACGGAAAGAGTTTGCTTTTCTCCAAAACTATTTTTACTGTGATTTTCTCGGTCCATTGCATACGAATTCCACATGATTTTGTCCGGATATCACTGGATGAAACCGGAAATATCTCGTTTTGTTTTGGCTAACTCAATCCGAGATATTGCTACAGCCTCTGTGTTTCTATATTCCTGATATTATCCACGGACTTTATTGTTTTGAATGTTTTTTATCAGGGAACATTTAATTTTTTGCTTGCAAACTCTAATTGGTTCCACATGGAGACACCAGCTGAATATATGCGTATTTTCTAGGGAGAAATCTAGACGAACTGTGGCAAACAAGCATGATATTTCAGTTTCTATCGATGATATTTTATCCACTTGCCTAATGAAAAGACTTTGCTTTTCTCCAAAACCATTTTTACTGTGATTATCTCGGTCCATTGCTAATGAATTCCACACCACTTTGTCCGGATATGACTGGATGAAACCAGAAATATCCGGTTGTGTTTTGGCTGACTCAATCCGAAATATTGTGAAAGCCTCTGTGTTTGTGTTTTCTGGATATTATCGATGGACATTATTGTGTTGAATGTTTTTATCAGGGATCATTTAACTTTGTACCATAGAAACACTAATTGGTTCATCATGGGGACACCAGCTCTACACATTTGTATTTTCTAGGGAGAAAGGTAAAGGAACTGCGACAAACAAACATGATATTTCTGTTTGTATTGATGACATTTTATGCACTTGCCTAATGAAAAGACTTTGCTTTACACCAAAACCATTTTTACTCTGACTTTCTCAGTCCATTGCATACGAATTCCACACCACTTTCCCGGATATGACTGGATGAAACCAGAAATATCCAGTTTTATTTTGGCTAACACAATCCCAGATATTGCTACAGCCTCTGTGAGTGTGCATTCCTGATATTTTATTGTGTGCTTGGATACAGTAATGGGTTCCACATGGAAACACTAGCTCTACATAATCGTATTTTCTAGGGAGAAAGCTAGAGGAACTGTGACAAACAAACTTGATATTTCTGTTTGTATAGATGATATTTTATGCAATTGCTTAAATAAAAGACTTTGCTTTACTCCAAAACCATTTTTACTCTGATTTTATTGTTCCATTGCATATGAATTCCAAACGACTTTATCCGGATATGACTCGATGAAACCAGAAATATCCGGTTGTGTTTTGGCTAACTTAATACGAAATACGGTGAAAGACTGTGTGTTTGTGTTTTCTGGATATTATCGATGGACTTTATTGTTTTGAATGTTTCTAGCAGGGAACATTTAATTTTGTACCGTAGAACCACTAATTGATTCATCATGGGGACACCAGTTCTACACATTCCTATTTTCTAGGGAGAATGCTAGAGGAACTGCCGCAAACAAACATGAAATTTCTGTTTGTATAGATGGCATTTTATGCACTTGCTTAACGAAAAGACTTTCCTTTTCTCCAAAACCCTTTGTACTGTGATTTTCTCGGTCCGTTGCATCTGAATTCCACACCACTTTGTCTGGATATTACTGGAAGAAACCGGAAATATCTGGTTTTGTTTTGGCTAACTCAATCCCAGATATTGCTACAGCCTCTGTGTTTGTGTTTTCTGGATATTATCGATGGACTTTATTGTTTTGAATGTTTTTATCAGGGAACATTTAATTTTGTACCATAGAAACACTAATTGTTTCCACATGGAGACACCAGCACTACACATTTGTATTTTTAGGGAGAAAGCTAAAGGAACTGCGTCAAACAAACATGATATTTCTGTTTGTCTAGATGACATTTTATGCACTTGCCTAACGAAAAGACTTTGCTTTACTCCAAAACCATTTTTACTCTGATTTTCTCGATCCATTGCATACGAATTCCAAACCACTTTGTCCGGATATGACTGGATGAAACCAGAAATATCCGGTTGTGTTTTGGCTAACTCCATGCGAAATACTGTGAAAGACTGTGTTTGTGTTTTCTGGATATTATCGATGGACTTTATTGTTTGAATGTTTTTATCAGGGAACATTTAGTTTTGTACCATAGAAACACTAATTGTTTCCACATGGAGACACCAGCTCTACACATTAGTATTTTCTAGGGAGAAAGCTAGAGGAACTGCGGCAAACAAACATGATATTTCTGTTTGTATACATGACATTTTATGCATTTGCCTAACGAAAAGACTTTGCTTATCTCCAAAGCCATTTTTACTGGGAATTTCTCGGTCCATTGCATACGAATTCCACACCACTTTGTCCGGATATGACTGGATGAAACGGGAAATATCCGGATGTGTTTTGGCTAACTCAATCCCAGATATTGCTACAGCCTCTGTGTTTGTTTTTTCAGGATATTATCGATAGACTTATTGTTTTGAATGTTTTATCAGGGAACATTTAATTGTGTACCGTTGAAACACTAATTGCCTCATAATGGGAACACCGCCTGTACACATTCGTGTTTTTTTAGGGAGAAAGCTAGTTGAATTGCGGCAAACAAACATGATATTTCTGTTTCTATAGATGACATTTTATGCACTTGTCAAACGTAAGGACTTTGCTTTTCTCCAAAACCATTTTTACTGTGATTTTCTCGATCCATTGCCTACGAATTCCACACCACTTTGTCCGGATATGAATGGATGAAACCGGAAATGTCTGGTTTTGTTTTGGCTAGCTCAATCCCAGATATTGCTGCCGCCTCTATGTTTGTTTTTTTCTGGATATTATCCACAGACTTTATTGTTTTGAATATTTTTTATCGGGGAACATTTTATTTTGAGCTTGGTTACAGCAATTGGTTCTACATGGAGACACCAACTCTACATATTCGTATTAACTAGGGAGAAAGCTAGAGGAACTGCGACAAACAAACATGATATTTCTGTTTGTATCGATGACATTTTATGCACTTTCCTAATGAAAAGACTGCTTTTCTCCAAAACCATTTGTACTGTGATTTTCTCAGTCCATTGCATACGAATTCCACACCACTTTGTGCGGATATGACTGGATGAAACCGGAAATATCCGGTTTTGTTTTGGCTAACTCAATCCCAGATATTGCTACAGCCTCTCTGTTTGTGCATTCCTGATATTATCTACAGACTTTATTGTTTTGAATTTTTTTATCAGAGAACATTTAATTTTGTATCGTTGAAAAACTAATTGTTTCCACATGGAGACACCAGCTCTACACATTCGTAATTTCTTTTTTTTTAACTTTTATTTTAATGAATATAAATTTCTAAAGTACAGCTCATGGGTTACAATGGCTTCCCTCTCCCATAACTTCCCTCCCACCAACAACCCTCCCGTTTCCCGCTCCCTCTCCCCTTCCAATCACATCATGATTCATTTTCAATTCTCTTTATATACAAAAGATGAGTTTAGGTAACGATTTCAACAGTTTGCCTCCATATAGCAACACAAAGTGAAAAAAAAAATACTGTTGGAGTACTAGTTATAGCATTAAATAAGAGTGTACAGCACATTAAAGTCAGAGATCCTACATAATATTTTTTTAAAAATTAATTAATTTTCTATGCCATTTCCAATTTAACACCAGGTTTTTTTTTTTTCATTTCCAATTATCTTTATATACAGAAGATGGATTCAGTATATAATTAGTAAAGATCTCATCAGTTTGTACCCATGCAGAAACACAAAGTGTAAAACTACTGTTTCAGTACTAGTTATAGCATCACTGCACATTAGACAGCACATTAAGGACAGATCCCACAGGGGATGTAAGTACACATTGACTCCTGTAGCTGACTTAACAAATTGGAAACTCTTGTTCATGGCGTCAGTAATTACATTCGTAATTTCTACAGAGAAACCTATAGGAATTGCGGCAAACAAACATGATATTTCTGTTTCTATAGCTGACATTTTATGCACTTGCCTAACGAAAATACTTGCTTTTCTCCAAAACCATTTGTATTGTGATTTTCTCAGCCCATTGCATACGAATTCCACACCAGTTTGTCCGGATATGACTGGATGAAACCAGAAATGTCCGGTTGTGTTTTGGCTAACTCATTCTGAAATATTGCTAGAGCCTCTGTGTTTGTGTATTCCTGATAATATCCACGGACTTTATTTTGTTGATTGTTTTTTTCAGGGAACATTTAATTTTGTGCTTGGAAACTCTAATTGGTTCCACATGGAGACACCAGCTCTACACATTAGAATTTTCTAGGGAGAAAGCTAGAGAAACTGCGACAAACAAACATGATATTTCTGTTTGTATCGATGACTTTTTATGCACTTGCCTAACGAAAAGACTTTGCTTTTTTCCAAAACCATTTTTACTCTGATTCTCTCGGTCCATTGCATACGAATTCCACACCAGTTTGTCCGGATATGACTGGATGAAACCGGAAATATCCGGTTGTGTTTTGGCTAACTCAATCCCAGATATTGCTACAGACTCTGTGTTTGTGTATTTCTGATATTATCCACGGACTTTATTGTTTTTGATGTTTTTTATCAGGGAACATTTAATTTTGTGCTGTGAAACACTAATTGTTTCCACATGGAGACACCAGCTCTACACATTCGTATTTTCTAGGTCTAAAGCTAGAGGAACTGCGACAAACAAATATATTTCTATTTGTATAGACGACATTTTATGCAGTAGTTAACGAAAAGACTTTACATTTCTCCAAAACCATTTTTACTCTGATTTTATCGGTCCATTGCATCCGAATTACAAACGATTTTTCAGAATATAACTGGATGAAACCGGAAATATCCATTTGTGTTTTGGCTAATTCAATGCGAAATATCTTGAAAGTTTCCGTGTTTGTGTTTTCTGGATATTATTGATGGACTTTATTGTTTTGAATGCTTTCTATCAGGGTCATTTAATTTTGTACCGTTGAAACATTAATTGGTTTATCATGGGGACACCAGCTCTACAAATTCGTATTTTGTAGGGAGAAAGCAAGAGGAACTGCGGTAAACAAACATGATATTTCTGTTTGTATCTGTGAGATTTTATGCGCTTGCCTAAAGAAAAGACTTTGCTTTCCTCCAAAACCATTTTTACTGTGATTTTCTCAGTCCATTGCATATGAATTCCACACCAGTTTACCGCATATGACTGGATGAAACCGGAAAATACTTGGTTGTGTTTTGGCTAACCCGATCCCAGATATTGCTACAGCCTCTGTGTTTGTGTATTCCTGATATTATCCACAGACTTTATTGTTTTGAATGTTTTTTATCAGGGAACATTTAATTTTGTGCTTTTAGTCACTAATTGGTTCCACATGGAGACACCAGTTCTACACATTCGTATTTTCTAGGGAGAAAGCTAGAGGAACTGCGACAAAGAAACATGATATTTCTGTTTGTATAGATGACATTTTATGCACTTGCATAATGAAAAGACAATACTTTTCTCCAAAACCATTTTTACTGTGATTTTCACGGTCCATTGCACACTAATTCCACACCAGTTTACTGCATATGACTGGATGAAACCGGAAATATGCGGTTTTGTTTTGGCTAACTCAATCCCAGATATTGCTACAGACTCTGTGTTTGTGTATTTCTGATATTATCCACGGACTTTATTGTTTTTGATGTTTTTTACCAGGGAACATTTAATTTTGTGCTGTGAAATCCTAAGTGTTTCCACATGGAGACACCAGCTCTACACATTTGTATTTTCTAGGTCGAAAGCTAGAGGAACTGCGACAAACAAACATTTCTGTTTGTATAGACGACATTTTATGCAGTAGTTAACGAAAAGACTTTACATTTCTCCAAAACCATTTTTACTCTGATTTTATCGGTCCATTGCATCCGAATTACAAACGATTTTTCAGAATATAACTGGATGAAACCGGAAATATCCGTTTGTGTTTTGGCTAATTCAATGCGAAATATCTTGAAAGTTTCCGTGTTTGTGTTTTCTGGATATTATTGATGGACTTTATTGTTTTGAATGCTTTCTATCAGGGTCATTTAATTTTGTACCGTTGAAACATTAATTGGTTCATCATGGGGACACCAGCTCTACACATTCGTATTTTGTAGGGAGAAAGCAAGAGGAACTGCGGTAAACAAACATGATATTTCTGTTTGTATCTGTGAGATTTTATGCGCTTGCCTAAAGAAAAGACTTTGCTTTCCTCCAAAACCATTTTTACTGTGATTTTCTCAGTCCATTGCATATGAATTCCACACCAGTTTACCGCATATGACTGGATGAAACCGGAAAATACTTGGTTGTGTTTTGGCTAACCCGACCCCAGATATTGCTACAGCCTCTGTGTTTGTGTATTCCTGATATTATCCACAGACTTTATTGTTTTGAATGTTTTTTATCAGGGAACATTTAATTTTGTGCTTTTAGTCACTAATTGGTTCCACATGGAGACACCAGTTCTACACATTCGTATTTTCTAGGGAGAAAGCTAGAGGAACTGCGTTAAAGAAACATGATATTTCTGTTTGTATAGATGACATTTTATGCACTTGCATAATGAAAAGACAATACTTTTCTCCAAAACCATTTTTACTGAGATTTTTTTTTGTTCATTGCATACGAACTGCACACCACTTTGTCCGGATATGATTGGATGAAACCAGAAATATCGGGTTGTATTTTGGCTAACTCAATCCGAAATATTGTGAAAGCCTCTGTGTTTGTGTTTTCTGGATATTATCGATGGACTTTATTGTTTTCAATATTTTTATCAGGGAACATTAATTTTGTACCGTAGAAACACTAATTGGTTCATCATGGGGTCACCAGCTCTACACATTCGTATTTTCTAGGGAGAAAGCTAGAGGAACTGCGGCTAACAAACATGATATTTCTGTTTGTATCTATGAGATATTATGCACTTGCCTAACGAAAAGACTTTGCTTTTCTCCAAAACCATTTTTACTGTGATTTTCTCGTTCCATTGCATACTAATTCTACTCAAGTTTGTCTGGATATGACTGGATGAAACCGGAAATATCCGATTTTGTTTTGGCTAACTCAATCCCAGATATTGCTACAGCCTCTGTGTTTGTGTATTCCAGATATTATCCACGGACTTTATTGTTTTGAATGCTTTTTATCAGGGAATATTTAATTTTGTACCTTTGAAACACTAATTGGTTCATCATGGGGACACCAGCTCTACACATTCGTATTTTATAGGGAGAAAGCTAGAGGAACTGCGGCAAACAAACATGATATTTCTGTTTGTATCTATGAGATTTTATGCATTTCCCTAATGAAAATACTTTGCTTTTCTCCAAAACCATTTTTACTGTGATTTTCTCGGTCCATTGCACACTAATTCCACACCAGTTTACTGCATATGACTGGATGAAACCGGAAATATCCGGTTGTTTTTTGGCTAACCCAATCCCAGATATTGCTACAGCCTCTGTGTTTGTGTATTCCTGATATTATCCACGGACTTTATTGTTTTGAATGTTTTTTTATTAGGGAACATTTAATTTTGTTCTTGGAATCACTAATTGGTTCCACATGGATACACCAGCTATACACATTCGTATATCCACGGAGAAAGCTAGATGAACTGCGACAAACAAACATTTTCTCGGTACATTGCATACGAATTCCAAACCACTTTGTCCCGATATGACTGGATGAAACCAGAAATATCCGGTTGTGTTTTGGCTAACTTAATACGAAATATGGTGAAAAACTGTGTGTTTGTGGTTTCTGGATATTATCGATGGACTTTATTGTTTTGAATGTTTCTAGCAGGGAACATTTAATTTTGTACCGTAGAAACACTAATTGGTTCATCATGGGGACACCAGTTCTACACATTCCTATTTTCTAGGGAGAATGCTAGAGGAACTGCCGCAAACAAACATGAAATTTCTGTTTGTATAGATGGCATTTTATGCACTTGCCTAACGAAAAGACTTTGCTTTTCTCCAAAGCCAGTTTTCTGTGATTTTCTCGGTACATTTCATATGAATTCCACACAAGTTTGTTGGGATATGACTGGATGAAACCGGAAATATCCGGTTTTTTTTTTGGCTAACTCACTCCCAGATATTGCTACAGACTCTGTGTTTGTGTATGCCTGATATTATCCACGGACTTTATTGTTTTTGATGTTTTTTATCAGGGAACATTTAATTTTGTGCTGTGAAACACTAATTGTTTCCACATGGAGACACCAGCTCTACACATTTGTATTTTCTAGGTCGAAAGCTAGAGGAACTGCGACAAACAAACATATTTCTGTTTGTATAGACGACATTTTATGCAGTAGTTAACGAAAAGACTTTACATTTCTCCAAAACCATTTTTACTCTGATTTTATCGGTCCATTGCATCCGAATTACAAACGATTTTTCAGAATATAACTGGATGAAACCGGAAATATCCGTTTGTGTTTTGGCTAATTCAATGCGAAATATCTTGAAAGTTTCCGTGTTTGTGTTTTCTGGATATTATTGATGGACTTTATTGTTTTGAATGCTTTCTATCAGGGTCATTTAATTTTGTACCGTTGAAACATTAATTGGTTCATCATGGGGACACCAGCTCTACACATTCGTATTTTGTAGGGAGAAAGCAAGAGGAACTGCGGTAAACAAACATGATATTTCTGTTTTGTATCTGTGAGATTTTATGCGCTTGCCTAAAGAAAAGACTTTGCTTTCCTCCAAAACCATTTTTACTGTGATTTTCTCAGTCCATTGCATATGAATTCCACACCAGTTTACCGCATATGACTGGATGAAACCGGAAAATACTTGGTTGTGTTTTGGCTAACCCGATCCCAGATATTGCTACAGCCTCTGTGTTTGTGTATTCCTGATATTATCCACAGACTTTATTGTTTTGAATGTTTTTTATCAGGGAACATTTAATTTTGTGCTTTTAGTCACTAATTGGTTCCACATGGAGACACCAGTTCTACACATTCGTATTTTCTAGGGAGAAAGCTAGAGGAACTGCGACAAAGAAACATGATATTTCTGTTTGTATAGATGACATTTTATGCACTTGCATAATGAAAAGACAATACTTTTCTCCAAAACCATTTTTACTGAGATTTTTTTTGTTCATTGCATACGAATTCCACACCACTTTGTCCGGATATGATTGGATGAAACCAGAAATATCGGGTTGTGTTTTGTCTAACTCAATCCGAAATATTGTGAAAGCCTCTGTGTTTGTGTTTTCTGGATATTATCGACGGACTTTATTGTTTTCAATATTTTTATCAGGGAACATTAATTTTGTACCGTAGAAACACTAATTGGTTCATCATGGGGTCACCAGCTCTACACATTCGTATTTTCTAGGGAGACTGCTGGAGGAACTGCAGCAAAGAAACATAATATTTCTGTTTGTATCTATGAGATTTTATGCACTTGCCTAACGAAATGAATTTGCTTTTCTCCAAAACCATTTGTACTGTGATTTTCTCGGTACACTTCATATGAATTCCACACAAGTTTGTCTGGATATGACTGGATGAAACCGGAAATATCCGATTTTGTTTTGCTAACTCAATCCCAGATATTGCTACAGCCTCTCTGTTAGTGTATTCCTGATATTATCCATGGACTTTATTGTTTTGAATGCTTTTTATCAGGGAATATTTAATTTTGTACTGTTCAAACACTAATTGGTATATCATGGGGACACCAGCTCTACACATTCGTATTTTATAGGGAGAAAGCTAGAGGAACTGCGGCTAACAAACATGACATTTCTGTTTGTATCTATGAGATATTATGCACTTGCCTAACGAAAAGACTTTGCTTTTCTCCAAAACCATTTTTACTGTGATTTTCTGGTTCCATTGCATACTAATTCCACACAAGTTTGTCTGGATATGACTGGATGAAACAGGAAATATCCGATTTTGTTTTGGCTAACTCAATCCCAGATATTGCTACAGCCTCTGTGTTTGTGTATTCCTGATATTATCCACGGACTTTATTGTTTTGAATGCTTTTTATCAGGGAATATTTAATTTTGTACCGTTGAAACACTAATTGGTTCATCATGGGGACACCAGCTCTACACATTCGTATTTTATAGGGAGAAAGCTAGAGGAACTGCGGCAAACAAACATGATATTTCTGTTTGTATCTATGAGATTTTATGCATTTCCCTAATGAAAATACTTTGCTTTTCTCCAAAACCATTTTTACTGTGATTTTCTCGGTCCATTGCACACTAATTCCACACCAGTTTACTGCATATGACTGGATGAAACCGGAAATATCCGGTTGTTTTTTGGCTAACCCAATCCCAGATATTGCTACAGCCTCTGTGTTTGTGTATTCCTGATATTATCCACGGACTTTATTGTTTTGAATGTTTTTTATTAGGGAACATTTAATTTTGTTCTTGGAATCACTAATTGGTTCCACATGGATACACCAGCTATACACATTCGTATATCTACGGAGAAAGCTAGATGAACTGCGACAAACAAACCTGATATTTCTGTTTGTATAGATGACATTTTATGCACTTGCCTAACGAAAAGACTTTGCTTTTCTCCAAAACCATTTGTACTGTGATTTTCTCGGTACACTTCATATGAATTCCACACAAGTTTGTCTGGATATGACTGGATGAAACCGGAAATATCCGATTTTGTTTTGGCTAACTCAATCCCAGATATTGCTACAGCCTCTGTGTTTGTGTATTCCTGATATTATCCACGGACTTTATTGTTTTGAATGCTTTTTATCAGGGAATATTTAATTTTGTACCATTGAAACACTAATTGGTTCATCATGGGGACACCAGCTCTACACATTCGTATTTTATAGGGAGAAAGCTAGAGGAACTGTGGCAAACAAACATGATATTTCTGTTTGTATCGATGATATTTGATGCACTTCCCTAATGAAAAGACTTTGCTTTTCTCCAAAACCATTTTTACTGTGAATTTTTGGTCCATTGCACACTAATTCCACACCAGTTTACTGCATATGACTGGATGAAACCGGAAATATCCGGTTTTGTTTGGCTAACTCACTCCCAGATATTGCTACAGCCTCTGTGTTTGTGTATTCCTGATATTATACACAGATTTTATTGTTTTGAATGTTTTTTTTTATCAGGGAACATTTAATTTTGTGCTTGGAATCACTAATTGGTTCCACATGCAGACACCAGCTCTACACATTCATATTTTTAGGGAGAAAGCTAGTGGAACTGCGGCAAACAAACATGATATTTCTGTTTGTATTGATGTATAGATGCACTTGCCTAACGAAAAGACTTTGCTTTTCTCCAAAACCAGTTTTCTGTGATTTTCTCGGTACAAATCATATGAATTCCACACAAGTTTGTCGGGATATGACTGGATGAAACCGGAAATATCCGGTTTTGTTTTGGCTAACTCACTCCCAGATATTGCTACAGACTCTGTGTTTGTGTATGCCTGATATTATCCACGGACTTTATTGTTTTGAATGTTTTTTATCAGGGAACATTTAATTTTGTGCTTGGAATCACTAATTGGTTCCACATGGAGACACCAGCTCTACACATTCATATTTTTTTGGGAGAAAGCTAGTGGAACTGCGGCAAACAAACATGATATTTCTGTTTGTATAGAAGTATAGATGCACAGATGCACTTTCCTAAAGAAACGACATTGCTTTTCTCCAAAATCATTTTTACTTTGATTTTTTCGGTTCATAGCATATGAATTCCACCAGTTTGTCCAGATATGACTTGAAGAAACCAGAAATATCCGGTTGCATTTTGGCTAACTCAAAGCGAAATATTGTGAAAGCCTCTGTGTTTGTGTTTTCTGGATATTATCGATGGACTTTATTGTTTTGAATATTTTTATCAGGGAACATTTAATTTTGTACCGTTGAAACACTAATTGGTTCATCATGGGTACACTAGCTGTACACAATCATAATTTCTAGGGAGACTGCTAGAGGAACTGCGGCAAAGAAACATGATATTTCTGTTTGTATCGATGACATTTTATGCACTTGCCTAACAAAAAGACTTTGCTTTTCTCCAAAATCATTTTTCTGTGATTTTCTCGGTACACTTCATATGAATTCCACACAAGTTTGTCTGGATATGACTGGATGAAACCGGAAATATCCGATTTTGTTTTGGCTAACTCAATCCCAGATATTGCTACAGCCTCTGTGTTTGTGTATTCCTGATATTATCCATGGACTTTATTGTTTTGAATGCTTTTTATCAGGGAACATTTAATTTTGTACAGTTGAAACACTAATTGGTTCATCATGGGGACACCAGCGCTACACATTCGTATTTTCTAGGGAGAAAGCTAGAGCAACTGCGACAAACAAACATGATATTTCTGTTTGTATAGATGTCATTTTATGCACTTGCCTAACGAAAAGATTTTGCTTTTCTCCACAAACATTTTTACTGTGATTTTCTTGGTCCATTGCATATGAATTCCACACCAGTTTGTGCGGATGTAACTGGATGAAACCGGAAATATCCGGTTGTGTTTTGGTTAACCCCATCCCAGATATTGCTACAGCCTCTGTGTTTGTGTATTCCTGATATTATACACAGATTTTATTGTTTTGAATGTTTTTTTTTTATCAGGGAACATTTAATTTTGTTCTTGGAATGACTAATTGGTTCATCATGGGGACACCAGCTCTACACATTCGTATTTTCTAGGGAGAAAACTAGAGGAACTGCGACAAACAAACATGATATTTCTGTTTGTATAGAAGACATTTTATGCACTTGCCTAACGAAAAGACTTTGCTTTTCTCCAAAACCATTTTTACTGTGATGATTTTGGTTCATTGCATACGAATTCCACACTACTTTGTCCGGATATGACTGGATGAAAACCAAAATATCCGGTTGTGTTTTGGCTAACTCAATCCGAAATATAGTGAAAGCCTCTATGTTTGTGTTTTCTGGATATTATCAACGTATTATATGTTTTTGAATGTTTTTTTATCGGGGAAAATTTTATTTTGAGCTTGGATACAGTAATTGTTTCCACATGGAGACACCAGCTGAACATATTCATATTTTCTAGGGAGAAAGCTAGAGGAAATGTGGCAAACAAACATGATATTTCTGTTTGTCTAGATGACATTTTATGCACTTGCCTAACGTAAAGTCTTTGCTTTTCTCCAAAACCATTTTTATTGTGAATATCTCGGTCCATTGCATATGAATTCCACACCAGTTTACTGGATATGACTGGATGAAACCGGAAATATCCAGTTTGTTTTGGCTAATTCAATCCCAGATATTGCTACAGCCTCTGTGTTTGAGTATTCCTGATATTATCCATGGACTTTATGGTTTAGAATATTTTTTTATCAGGGAAAATTTAATGTTTAACTTGGAATCATTATTTGGTTCCACATGAAGACACAAGCTCTACACATTCATATTTTCTAGGGAGAAAGCTAGAGGAACTGCGGCAAACAAACATGATATTTCTGTTTGTCTAGATGACATTTGATGCACTTGTCTAACGAAAAGACTTTGCTTTTCTCCAATACCATTTTTCTGTGATTTTCTCGGTACACTTCATGCTAATTCTACACCAGTTTGTCCGGATATGACTGGATGAAACCGGAAATATCCGGTTGTGTTTTGGCTAACTGAATCCCAGATATTGCTACAGCCTCTGTGTTTGCGTATTTCTGATATTATCCACGGAATTATTGTTTTGAATGCTTTTTATCGGGGAGCATTATATTTTGATCTTTGAAACACTAATGGGTTCCACATGGAGACACCAGCTCTACACATTCCTATTTTCTAAGGAAAAAGCTAGAGGAACTGCGACATACCAACATGATATTTCTGTTTGTATGGATGACATTTTATGCATTACCTAAGGAAAAAACTGCTTTTCTCCAAAACCATTTTTACTGTGATTTTCTCGGTCCATTGCATACGAACTCCACACCACTTTGTCCCGATAATACTGGATGAAAACAAACATGATATTTCTGTTTGTATAGATGACATTTTATGCCCTTGCCTAACAAAAAGACTTTGCTATTCTCCGAAACCATTTTTCTGTGATTTCTCGGTACACTTCATAAGAATTCCACACCAGTTTGTCCGGATATTATTAGATGACACCGGAAATATCCGGTTTTGTTTTGGCTAACTCAATCTGAAATATTGTGAAAGACTCTGTGTTTGTGTTTTCTGGATATTATCGATGGACTTTATTGTTTTGAATGTTTTTATCAGGGAATATTTAATTTGTACCTTAGAAACACTAGTTGGTTCATCATGGGAACACCAGCTCTACACATTCATATTTTCCAGTTAGACTGCTAGAGAAACTGGGGAAAACAAACATAATATTTCTGTTTGTATAGATGACATTTTACGTACTTGCCTAACGAAAAG
Organism: Lepus europaeus; assembly: GCF_033115175.1. Taxonomy (NCBI): domain Eukaryota; kingdom Metazoa; phylum Chordata; class Mammalia; order Lagomorpha; family Leporidae; genus Lepus; species Lepus europaeus. Next base: position 951,035 of record NW_026909478.1, read on the forward strand.
ACTTTGCTTTTCTGCAAAACCATTTTTACTGTGATTTTCTCGGTCCTTTGCATACGAATTCCAAACGACTTTTTCCGGATATGACTGGATGAAACCAGAAATATCGGGTTGTGTTTTGGCTGACTCAATCCAAAATATTGTGAAAGCCTCTGTGTTTAGGTTTTCTGGTTATTATCGATGGACTTTATTGTTTTGAATATTTTATCATGGAACATTTAATTTTCTACCGTAGAAACATTAATTGGTACGTCATGGGGACACAAGCTCTACACATTCGTATTTTCTAGGGAGAAAGCTAGAGGAACTGTGGCAAACAAACATGATATTTCTGTTTGTATAGATGACATTTTATGCCCTTGCCTAACAAAAAGACTTTGCTATTGTCCGAAACCATTTTTCTGTGATTTCTCGGTACACTTCATAAGAATTCCACACCAGTTTGTCCGGATATTACTAGATGACACCGGAAATATCCGGTTTTGTTTTGGCTAACTCAATCCCAGATATTGCTACAGCCTCTGTGTTTCTATATTCCTGATATTATCCACGGACTTTATTGTTTTGAATGTTTTTTATAAGGGAACATTTAATTTTGTGCTTGGAAACACTAACTGGTTCCACATGGAGACACCAGCTCTGCACATTCGTATTTTCTAGGGAGAAAGCTAAAGGAACTGCGACAAACAAACATGATACTTCTGTTTGTATAGATGACATTTAATGCACTTGCCTAACGAAAAGATTTTGCTTTTCTCCAAAACCATTTTTACTGTGCTTTTCTCGGTCCATTGCATACGAATTCCACACCAGTATTTCCGGATTGACTGGATGAAACAGAAAATATCTGGTTTTGTTTTGGCTATCTCAATCCCAGATATTGCTACAGCCTCTGTGTTTGTGTATTCCTGATCTTATCCATGGACTTTATTGTTTTGAATGTTTTTTATCGGGGAATATTTTATGTTGAGCTTGGATACAGTTATTGGACCACATGGAGACACCAGCTCTACACATTCGTATTTTCTAGGGAGACTGCCTGAGGAACTGTGGCAAACAAACATGATATTTCTGTTTGTCTAGATGACACTTGATGCACTTCCCTAACGAAAAGACTTTGCTTTCCTCCAATACCATTTGCACTGCAATTTTTTAGGTCCATTGCATACGAATTCCATGCCACTTTGTCCTGATATGACTGGATGAAACCAGAAATATCCGTTTATGTTTTGGGTAACTCAATGCAAAATATTGTTAGTCTTTGTGTTTCTGTTTTCTGGATATTATCGATGGACTTTATTGTTTTGAATGTTTTTATCAGGGAACATTTATTTTTGTACCTTCGAAACGCTAATTGCTTCATCATGGGGAAACCAGCTCTACACATTCGTATTTTCTAGGGAGTAAGCTAGAGGAAATGTGGCAAACAAACATGATATTTCTGATGTATCGATGACATTTTATGCACTTGCCTAATGAAAAGACCATTTTTACTCTGATTTTTTCGATCCATTGCATACGAATTACACAACAGTTTGTCCGGATATGACCGGATGAAACCAGAAATATCAGGTTGTGTTTAGGCTAACTCAATCCCAGATATTGCTACAGCCTCTGTATTTGTCTATTCCTGATATTATCCATGGAGCATATTGTTTTGAATTTTTTTTATTGGGGAACATTTAATTTTGAGTTTTGATACAGTACTTGGTTCCACATTGATTCACCATCTGAACATATTCGTATTTTCTATAGAGAAAGCTAGAGGAAATGCGGTAAACAAACAAGATATTTCTTTTTGTATCGATGACATTTCATGCGTTGCCTAACGAAAAGACTTTGCTTTTCTCAAAAACCATTTGTGCTTTGATTTTCTCGGTCCATTGCATACGAATTCCAAACCAGTTTGTCCAAATATGACAGGATGAAACCAAAAATATCCGGTTTTGTTTTGGCTAACTCATTCCCAGATATTGCTACAGCCTCTGTGTTTCCGGTTTTCAGATATTATAAACGGACTTTATTGTTTTGAATGTTTTTTATCGGGGAACATTTAATTTTGAACTTAGATACAATAATTGGTTCCACATGGAGACCCCAGCTCTATATATTTGTATTTTCTAGGGAGAAAGCTAGAGGAACTGCGGCAAACAAACATCATATTTCTGTTTGTATAGATGACATTTTATGCACTTGCCTAACGAAAAGACTTTGCTTTTCTCCAACCCATTTTTACTGTGATTTTCTCGGTCCATTGCATACAAATTCCACACCACTTTGCCTGGATATGACTGGATGAAACCGGAAATATCCAGTTTTGTTTTGGCTAACTCAATCCCAGATATTGCTACATCCTCTGTGTTAGTTTTTTCTGGATATTATCGATGGACTTTATTGTTTTGAATGTTTTTATCAGGGAATATTTAATTTTGTATCGTAGAAACACTAATTGGTTCATCATGGGGACACCAGCTCTACACATTCGTATTTTCTAGGGAGAAAGCTAGAGGAACTGTGGCAAACAAACATGATATTTCTGTTTGTATAGATGACATTTTATGCACTTGCCTTACGAAAAGACTTTGCTTTTCTCCAAAACGATTTGTACTGTGATTTTCTTGGTCCATTGCATACGAATTCCACACCAGTTTGTCGAGATATCACTGGATGAAACCGGAAATATCTCGATATTTTTTTTTTGGCTAACTGAATCTGAGATATAGCTACAGCCTCTGTGTTTGTATATTCCTGATATTATCCATGGACTTTATTGTTTTGAATGTTTTTTTATCAGGGAACATTTAATTTTGTGCTTGCAAACTGTAATTGGTTCCACATGGAGACACCAGCTCCACATATTTGTATTTTCTAGGGAGAAATATAGAGAAACTGCGGCAAACAAACATGATATTTCAGTTGATATCGATGATATCTTATCTACTTGCCTAAAGAAAAGACTTTGCTTTTCTCCAAAACCATTTTTACTGTGATTTTCTCGGTCCATTATATACAAATTCCACACCACTTTCTCCGGATATGACTCGATGAAACCGGAAATATCCAGTTTTGTTTTGGCTATCTCAATCCCAGATATTGCTACAGCCTCTGTGTTTCTGCATTCCTGATATTATCCACAGACTTTATTGTTTTGAATGTTCTTTATCAGGGAACATTTCATTTTGTGCTGTGAAACACTAATTGGTTCCACATGGAGACACCAGCTCTACACATTCGTATTTTCTAGGGAGAAAGCTAAAAGAACTGCGACAAACAAACATGCTATTTCTGTTTGTATAGATGACATTTTATGCACTTACCTAGTGAAAAGACTTTGCTTTACTCCAAAATCATTTTTACTCTGATTTTCTCGGTCCATTGCATACAAATTCCAAAACACTTTGTCCGGTTATGACTGGCTGAAACCAGAAATATCCGGTTGTGTTTTGGCTAACTCAATGCGAAATACTGTGAAAGACTGTGTGTTTGTGTTTTCTGGATATTATTGATGAACTTTATTGTTTTGAATGTTTTTATCAGGGTACATTTAATTTTGTACCATAGAAACACTAATGGATCATCATGGGGACACGAGCTCTACACATTCGTATTTTGTAGGGAGAAAGCTAGAGGAACTGCGGCAAACAAACATGATACTTCTGTTTGTATCGATGACATTTTATGCACTTTCCTAATGAAAAGACCTTGATGTTCTCCAAAACCATTTTTACTGTGATTTTCTCGGTGCATTGCATACGAATTCCAAACCACTTTGTCCGGATATGACTGGATGAAACCGGAAATATCCGCTTTTGTTTTGGCTACTTAAATCCATTTTGCTACAGTCTCTGTGTTTGTGTATTCCTGATATTATCCACGGACTTTATTTTTTTGAATGTTTTTTTTCAGGGAACATTGAATTTTTTACTTGGAAACACTAATTGGTCCACATGGAGACACCAGCTCTACACATTCGAATTTTCTAGGGCGAAAGCTAGAGGAACTGCGGCAAACAAACATGATATTTCTGTTTCTACAGATGACATTTTATGCACTTGCCTAACGAAAATACTTGCTTTTCTCCAAAAGCATTTTTCCTGTGATTTTCTCTTTCCATTGCATATGAATTCCACACCAGTTTGTTCGGATATGACTGGATGAAACCAGAAATATCTGGTTTTATTTTGGCCAACTCAATCTGAATTATTGCTACAGACTCTGTGTTTGTGTATTCCTGATATTATCCACGGACCTTATTTTTTTTAATTTTTTTTTCAGGGAACATTTAATTTTGTGCTTCGAAACACTAATTGGTCCACATGGAGACACCAGCTCTACACATTCGAATTTTCTAGGGAGAAAGCTAGAGGAACTGCGGCAAACAAACGTGATATTTCTGTTTGTATCGATGACATTTTAAGAAATTGCCTAACGAAAAGACTTTCCTTTTCTCCAAAACCATTTTTACTGTGTTTTTCTCGGTCCATTGCATATGAATTCCACACCACTTTGTCCGGATATGACTGGATGAAACCAGAAATATCCGGTATTGTTTTGGCTAACTCAATCCCAGATATTGCTACAACATCTGTGTTTTTGTATTCCTGATATTATACATGGAATTTATTGTTTTTGATGTTTTTATCAGGGAACATTTAATTTTGTGCTTGGAAACACTAATTGGTTGCACATGGAGACACCCCTCTACATATTTGTATTTTCTAGGGAAAATGCTAGAGGAACTGCGACAAACAAGCATGATATTTCTGTTTGTATAGATGACATTTTATCTACTTGCCTAATGAAAAGACTTTGATTTTGTTCAAAACCATTTTTACTGTGATTTTTTCGGTGCATTACAAACGAATTCCCGACCACTTTTTCTGGATATGACTGGATGAAACCAGAAATATCCGGGTGTGTTTTAGCTAATTCAATCCGAAATATTGTAAAAGCCACTGTGTTTGTGTTTCTGGATATTATCGATGGAATTTATTGTTTTGTATTTTTTTACCAGGGAACATTTAATTTTGTACCTTTGAAACACTAATTGGTCCACATGGAGACACCAGCTCTCCACATTCGTATTTTCTAGGGAGAAAGCTAGAGGAACTGCGGCAAACAAAAATGATATTTCTGTTTGCATAGATGATATTTTATGCACTAGCTTAACGAAAAGACTTTGCTTTCCTCCAAAACCATTTTTACTCTGATTTTATAGGTCCATTGCATCCGAATTCCAAACGATTTTTCAGGATATAACTGGATGAAACTGGAAATATCCGTTTTTGTTTCGGCTAATTCAATGCGAAATATGGTAAATTTTCCGTGTTTGTGTTTTCTGGATATTATCTACGTACTTTATTTCTTTGAATGTTTTTTATCAGGGAATATTTTATTTTCAGCTTGGATAAAGTGATTCGTTCCACATGGAGACACCAGTTGAACATATGCGTATTTTCTAGGGAGAAACCTAGAGGAACTGCGGCAAACAAACATGATATTTCTGTTTCTATATATGACATTTTATGCACTTGCCTAACGAAAATACTTGCTTTTCTCCAAAACCATTTGTACTGTGATTTTCTCAGTCCATTGCATACGTTTTCCACACCAGTTTGTCCGGATATGACTGGATGAAACCAGAAATATCCGGTTGTCTTTTGGCTAACTCAATCCGAAATATTGTGAAAGCCTCTGTGTTTGATTTTTTTTTTCTGGATATTATCGATGGAGTTTATTGTTTTGGATGTTTTTATCAGGGTACATTTTATTTTATGCTTGGAAACTCTAATTGGTTCATCATGGGGACACCAGCTCTACACATTCGTTTTTCTAGGGAGAAAGCTAGAGTAACTGCGGCGAACAAACATGATATTTCTGCTTGTATGGATGACATTTTATGCACTTGCCTAATGAAAAGACTTTGCTTTTCTCCAAAAAGATTTGTACTGTGATTTTCTTGGTCCATTGCATACGAATTCCACACCAGTTTGTCCGGATACCACTGGATGAAACCGGAAATATCTCGTTTTTTTTTTTGCCTACTCAATCTGAGATATTGCTACAGCCTCTGTGTTTGTATATTCCTGATATTATCCACGGACTTTATTGTTTTGAATGTTTTATCAGGGGACATTTAATTTTGTACCGTAGAAACACTAATTGGTTCATCATGGGGACACCAGCTCTACACATTCGTATTTTCTAGGGAGAAAGCTAGAGGAACTGCAGCAAACAAACATGATATTTCTGTTTGTCCAGATGACATTTTTTGCCTTTCCTAACAAAAATACTTTGCTATTCTCCAAAACCATTTGTACAGTGATTTTCTCGGTCCATTGCATACGAATTCCACAGCACTTTGTCCGGATATGACTGGATGAAAGTAGAAATATCCGGTTGTGTTTTGGATAACTCAAACCGAAATATTGTGAAAGCCTTTGTGTTTGTTTTTTCTGGATATTATCGATGGACATTATTATTTTGAATGTTTTTTATTGGGGAACATTTTGTTTTGAGCTTGGATACCGTAATTGGTACCACATGGAGACACCAGCTCTACGTATTCGTATTTTCTAGGGAGAAAGCTAGAAGAACTGCGGCAAACAAACATGATACTTCTGTTTGTATCGATGACATTTTATGCACTTTCCTAATGAAAAGACCTTGATGTTCTCCAAAACCATTTTTAGTGTGATTTTCTCGGTGCATTGCATACGAATTCCACACCAGTTTTTCCGGATATGAGTGGATAAAACCGGAAATATCTGCTTTTGTTTTGGCTACTTAAATCCCATTTTGCTACAGTCTCTGTGTTTGTGTATTCCTGATATTATCCACAGACTTTATTTTTTTGAATGTTTTTTTTCAGGGAACATTGAATTTTTTACTTGGAAACACTAATTGGTCCACATGGAGACACCAGCTCTACACATTCGAATTTTCTAGGGCGAAAGCTAGAGGAACTGCGGCAAACAAACATGATATTTCTGTTTCTATAGATGACATTTTATGCACTTGCCTAACGAAAATACTTGCTTTTCTCCACAACCATTTTTCCTGTGATTTTCTCTTTCCATTGCATATGAATTCCACACCAGTTTGTTCGGATATGACTGGATGAAACCAGAAATATCTGGTTTTATTTTGGCCAACTCAATCCGAATTATTGCTACAGACTCTGTGTTTGTGTATTCCTGATATTATCCACGGACCTTATTGTTTTTAATTTTTTTTTCAGGGAACATTTAATTTTGTGCTTCGAAACACTAATTGGTCCACATGGAGACACCAGCTCTACACATTCGAATTTTCTAGGGAGAAAGCTAGAGGAACTGCGGCAAACAAACGTGATATTTCTGTTTGTATCGATGACATTTTATGAAATTGCCTAACGAAAATACTTTCCTTTTCTCCAAAACCATTTTTACTGTGTTTTTCTCGGTCCATTGCATATGAATTCCACACCACTTTGTCCGGATATGACTGGATGAAACCAGAAATATCCGGTATTGTTTTGGCTAACTCAATCCCAGATATTGCTACAACCTCTGTGTTTTTGTATTCCTGATATTATACATGGAATTTATTGTTTTTGATGTTTTTATCAGGGAACATTTAATTTTGTGCTTGGAAACACTAATTGGTTGCACATGGAGACACCCCTCTACATATTTGTATTTTCTAGGGAAAATGCTAGAGGAACTGCGACAAACAAGCATGATATTTCTGTTTGTATAGATGACATTTTATCTACTTGCCTAATGAAAAGACTTTGATTTTGTTCAAAACCATTTTTACTGTGATTTTTTCGGTGCATTACAAACGAATTCCAGACCACTTTTTCTGGATATGACCGGATGAAACCAGAAATATCCGGTTGTGTTTTAGCTAATTCAATCCGAAATATTGTAAAAGCCTCTGGGTTTGTGTTTCTGGATATTATCGATGGAATTTATTGTTTTGTATTTTTTTACCAGGGAACATTTAATTTTGTACCTTAGAAACACTAATTGGTCCACATGGAGACACCAGCTCTCCACATTCGTATTTTCTAGGGAGAAAGCTAGAGGAACTGCGGCAAACAAACATGATATTTCTGTTTGTATACATGACATTCTATGCACTTGCCTAACGAAAAGACTTTACTTTTCTCCAAAACCTTTTTTACTCTGATTTTCTCGGTACATTGCATACGAATTCCACACCACTTTGTCCGGATATGACTGGCTGAAACCGGAAATATACGTTTTTGTTTTGCCTGACTCAATGTGAAATATTGTGAAAGCCTCTGTGTTTGTGTTTTCTGGATATTATCGATGGACTTCATTGTTTTGAATGTTTTTATCAGGGAACATTTCATTTTGTACCATAGAAACACTAATTGGTTCATCATGGGGACACCAGCTCTACACATTCGTATCTTCTAGGGAGAAAGCTAGAGGAACTGCGGCAAACAAACATGATATTTCTGTTTGTATCGATGACATTTGATGCACTTGCCTAACGAAAAGACTTTGCTTTTCTCCAAAACCATTTTTACTGTGATTTTCTCTGTCGATTTCATATGAATTCCACACCAGTTTGTCTACATATGACTGGATGAAACCAGAAATATCCGGTTGTCTTTTGGCTAACTCAATCCGAAGTATTGTAAAGCCTCTGTGTTTTTTTTTTTCTGGATATTATCGATGGAGTTTATTGTTTTGAATGTTTCTATCAGGGAACATTTTATTTTATGCTTGAAAACACTAATTGGTTCATCATGGAGACAGGAGCTCTACACATTCGTATTTTCTAGGGAGAAAGCTAGAGGAACTGCGGCAAACAAACATGATATTTCTGTTTGTATCGATGGCATTTTATGCACTTGCCTAACAAAAAGACTTTGCTTTTCTCCAAAAGCATTTGTACTGTGATATTCCCGGTCCATTTTATACGAATTCCACACCAATTTTTCTGGATATGACTGGATGAAACATTAAATATCTGGTTTTGTTTTGGCTAACTCAATCCCAGATATTGCTACAGCCTCTGTGTTTGTTTTTTCTGGATATTATCCACGGATGTTATTGTTTTGAATGTTTTTCATTAGGGAACATTTCATTTTGGTTCCTCATGGAGACACCAGCTCTAAATATTCGTATTTTTTAGGGAGAAAGCTAGAGGAACTGCGAAAAACGAACATGATATTTCTGTTTGTATAGATGACATGTTATGCACTTTCCTAATGAAAAGACTTTGCTTTTCTCCAAAACCCTTTTTCCTGTGATTTTCTCCGTGCATTGCATATGAATTCCACACCACTTTCTCCGGATATGCCTGGATGAAACCGGAAATATCCGGTTGTGTTTTGGCTAACTCAATCCCAGATATTGCTACAGCCTCTGTGTTGTGCATTCCTGATATTATTCACAGACTTTATTGTTTTGAATGTTTTTTATCAGGGAACATTTAATTTTGTACCGTTGAAACACTAATTGTTTCCACTTGGAGACAGCAGCACTACAGATTCATATTTTCTAGAGAGGAAGCTAGAGGTACTGCGAAAACAAACATCATATTTATGTTTGTATCGATGATATTTTATCTACTCCCTAATGAAAAGACATTGCTTTTCTCCAAACTATTTGTACTTTGATTTTCTCGGTCCATTGCATACGAATTCCACACCACTTTGTCCAGTTATGACTGGATGAAACCTGAAATATCTGGTTGTGTTTTGGATAACTCAATCTGAAATATTGCTACACACTCTGTGTTTGTGTTTTTTGGAAAGTATCCACGGACTTTATTGTTTTGAATGTTTTTATCAGGGAACATTTAATTTTATACCGTTGAAACACTAATTGTTTCCACATGGAGTCACCAGCTCTACACATTCAAATTTTATAGGGAGAAAGCTAGAGGAACTGCGGCAAACAAACATGATATTTCTGTTTGTATAGATGACATCTGATGCACTTGCCAAACGAAAAGACTTTGCTTTCCTCCAAAACCATTTTTCTGTGATTTCTCTGTCCTTTGCATTCGAATTCCACACCAGTTTTTCCGGATATGACTGGATGAAACCGGAAATATCCGGTTGTGTTTTGGCTACCTCAATGCCAGATATTGCTACAGCCTCTGTGTTGTGCATTCCTGATATTATCTACAGACTTTATTGTTTTGAATGTTTTTTATCAGGGAACATTTAATTTTGTACCGTTGAAACACTAATTGTTTCCACATGGAGACACCAGCTCTACACATTTGTATTTTCTAGAGAGAAAGCTAGAGGTACTGCGGCAAACAAACATGATATTTATGTTTGTATTGATGATATTTTATCTACTTCCCTAAAGAAAAGGCTTTGCTTTTCTCCAAAACCATTTTTACTGTGATTTTCTCAGTCCACTCCATACGAAATCCACACCAGTTTGTCTGGATATAATTGGATGAAATCAGAAATATCCGGTTTTGTTTTGGCTAACTCAATCCCAGATATTGTTACGACCTCTGTGTTTGTGTATTCCTGACATTATCCATAGAAGTTATTGTTTTGAATGTATTTTATCAGGGAACAGTTAATTTTATACCGTAGAAACACTAATTCTTTCATTATGGGGACACCAGCTCTACATATTCGTATTTTCTAGGGAGAAAGCTAGAGGAACTGTGGCAAACAAACATGATATTTCTGTTTGTATCGATGACATTTTATGCAGTTGCCTAACGAAAAGACTTTGCTTTTCTCCAAAACCATTTTTAATGTGATTTTCTCGGTCGATTGCATACGAATTCCACACCAGTTTTTCCGCATATGACTGGATGAAACCAGAAATATCCCGTTGTATTTTGGCTGACTCAATCAGAAATATTGTGAAAGCCTCTGTGTTTGTATTTTCTGGATATTATCCACAGACTGTATTGTTTTGAAAGTTTTTAATCAGGGAACATTTAATTTTGTAGCATAAAAACACTAATTGGTTCATCATGGGGACACCAGCTCTACACATTAGAATTTTCTAGGGAGAAAGCTAGAGGAACTGTGGCAAACAAACATGATATTTTGTTTGTCTAGATGACATTTTATGAACTTGCCGAACATAAAGACTTTGCTTTTCTCCAAAACCTTTTGTACTGTGATTTTCTTGGTCCACTGCATATGAATTCCACACAAGTTTGTCCGGATATGATTGGATGAAACCGGAAATATCCGGTTTTGTTTTGGCTAACTCAATCCCAGATATTGTTACTGCCTCTGTGTTTGTGTATTCCTGATATTATCGAGAGACTTTATTGTTTTGAATGTTTTTTATCAGGGAACATTTAATTTTCTGCTTCGAAACACTAATTGGTTCCACATGGAGACACCAGCTCTACACATTCGTATCTTCTAGGGAGAAAGCTAGAGGAACTGTGGCAAACAAACATGATATTTCTGTTAGTATAGATGACATTTTATGCACTTGCCTAATGAAAAGACTTTGCTTTTCTCCAAAACCATTTATACTCTGATTTTCTCAGTCCATTGCATACGAATTCCACACCAGTTTGTCCGATATGACTGGATGAAACCGGAAATATCTGGTTGTATTTTGGCTAACTCAATCCGAAATATTGCTACAGCATCTGTGTTTGTGTATTCCTGATATTATCCACGGACTTTATTTTTTTCAATTTTTTTTAAGGGAACATTTAATTTTGTGCTCGGAAACACTAATTGGTTCCACATGGAGACACCAGCTCTACACATTCGTATGTTCTAGGGAGAAAGCTAGAGGAACTGCGGCAAACAAACATGATATTTCTGTTTGTATAGATGACATTTTATGCACTTGCAGAACGTAAAGACTTTGCTTTCCTCCAAAACCATTTTTACTGTGATTTTCCTGGACCTTTGCATATGAATTCCACACCAGTTTTTCCGGATATGATTGGATAAAATCGGAAATATCTGGTTGTGTTTTGGCTAACACAATCCCACATATTGGTACAGCCTCTGTGTTTTTTCTGGATATTATCCACAGATTTTATTGTTTTTAATATTTTTTATTAGGGAACATTTCATTTTGAGCAGGATACAGTAATTGGTTCCACATGGAGACACCAGCTCTACATATTCGTATTTTCTACGGAGAAAGCTAGAGGAACTGCGGCAAACATGATATTTCTGTTTCTCTAGATGACATTTTATGCACTTGCCTAACGAAAAGACTTTGCTTTACTCCAAAACCATTTTTACTCTGATTTTCTCGGTCCATTGCATACGAATTACACACCAGTTTGTCCGGATATGATTGGATGAAACCAGAAATATCCGGTTGTGTTTTGCCTAACTCAAACCGAAATATTGTGAAAGCCTCTGTGTTTGTGTTTTCTGGATATTATCGATGGACTTTATTGTTTTGAATGTTTTTATCAGGGAAAATTTAATTTTGTGCCGTAGAAACACTAATTGGTTCATCATGGGGACACCAGCTCTACACATTCTTATTTTATAGGGAGAAAGCTAGAAGAACTGTGGCAAAGAAACATGATATTTCTGCTTGTATAGATGACATTTGATGCACTTTCCAAAAGAAAAGGCTTTGCTTTGCTCCAAAACAATTTTTCTGTGATTTATCGGTACATTGCATAGGAATTCCACAACAGTTTGTCCGGATATGACTGGATGAAACCGGAAATATCCAGTTGTGTTTTGTCTAACTCAATCCCAGATATTGCTACAGCTCTGTGTTTTGCATTCCTGATATTATCCACAGACTTTATTGTTTTGAATTTTTTTTATCAGGGAACATTTAATTTTGTTCTTGGAAACACTAATTGGTTCCACATGGAGACACCAGCTCTACACATTCGTGTTTTCTAAGGAGAAAGCTAGAGGAAATGCAGGAATCAAACATGATATTTGTGTTTGTATCTATGATATTTTGTCTACTTCCCTAATAAAAGACTTTGCTTTTCTCCAAAACCGTTTGTACTGTGATTTTCACAGTCCACTCCATGCGAATTCCAAACCACTTATCCGGATATGACTGGATGAAACCAGAAATATCAGGTTGTGTTTTGGCTGTCTCAATCCGAAATATTGTGAAAGCCTCTGTGTTTGTGTTTTCTGGATATTATCCTCAGACTTTATTGTTTTGAATGTTTTTATCAGGGAACATTTAATTTTGTAGCATAAAACACTAATTGGTTCATCATGGGGACACCAGCTCCATACTTTCTAGGGAGAGAGTAGAGGAACTGTGGCAAACAAACATGATATTTCTGTTTGTCTAGATGATATTTTATGCACTTGCCTAACGAAAAGACTTTGCTTTTCTCCAAAACCATTTTCCTCTGATTTTCTCGGTCCATTGCATATGAATTCCGCAAAACTTTGTCCGGATATGACTGGAGGAAACCGGAAATATCCGGTTTTGTTTTGGCTAACTCAATCCCAGATATTTTTACCGCCTCTGTGTTTGTGTATTCCTGATATTATCCGCAGACTTTATTGTTTTGAATGTTTTTTATCAGGGAACATTTAATTTTCTGCTTCGAAACACTAATTGGTTCCACATGGAGACACCAGCTCTACACATTCGTATGTTCTAGGGAGAAAGCTAGAGGAACTGCGGCAAACACACATGATATTTCTGTTTGTATAGATGACATTTTATGCACTTGCAGAACGTAAAGACTTTGCTTTCCTCCAAAACCATTTTTACTATGATTTTCCCGGACCATTGCATATGAATTCCACACCAGTTTTTCCGGATATGATTGGATGAAATCGGAAATATCTGCTTGTGTTTTGGCTAACTCAATCCCAGATACTGGTACAGCCTCTGTGTTTGTTTTTTCTGGATATTATCCACAGATTTTATTGTTTTTAATATTTTTTATTAGGGAACATTTCATTTTGAGCAGGATACAGTAATTGGTTCCACATGGAGACACCAGCTCTACATATTCGTATTTTCTACGGAGAAAGCTAGAGGAACTGCGGCAAACATGATATTTCTGTTTGTCTAGATGACATTTTATGCACTTGCCTAACGAAAAGACTTTGCTTTACTCCAAAACCATTTTTACTGTGATTTTCTCGGTCCATTGCATACGAATTACACACCAGTTTGTCCGGATATGATTGGATGAAACCAGAAATATCCGGTTGAGTTTTGCCTAACTCAAACCGAAATATTGTGAAAGCCTCTGTGTTTGTGTACTCCTGATATTATCCAGGGACTTTATATTTCTAAATGTTTTTTTATCAGGGAACATTTAATTTTATACCGTTGAAACACTAATTGGTAAATCATGGGTACACCAGCTCCACACATTCGTATTTTATAGGGAGAAAGCTAGAAGAACTGTGGCAAAGAAACATGATATTTCTGCTTGTATAGATGACATTTGATGCACTTTCCAAAAGAAAAGGCTTTGCTTTGCTCCAAAACCATTTTTCTGTGATTTATCGGTACATTGAATACGAATTCCACACCAGTTTGTCCGGATATGACTGGATGAAACCGGAAATATCCTGTTTTTTTTTTGGCTAACCCAATCCCAGATATTGCTACAGCCTCTGTGTTTGTGTTTTCCAGATATTATCAACGGACTTTATTGTTTTGAATGTTTTTTTTTATCGGGGAACATTTAATTTTGAGCTTTGATACACTAATTGGTTCCACATGGGGACACCAGCTCTACACATTTGTAATTTCTAGGGAGAAAGCTAAAGGAACTGCAACAAACAAACATGATATTTCTGTTTGTATAGATGACATTTTATTCACTTGCCTAACTTAAAGACTTTGCTTTTCTCCAAAACCATTTTTACTCTGATTTTCTCGGTCCATTGCATATGAATTCCACATCAATTTGTCCGGATATGACCGGATGCAACTGGAAATATCCGGTTGTGTTTTGGCTAACTCAATCGCAGATATTGCTACAGCCTCTGTGTTGTGCATTCCTGATATTATCCACAGACTTTATTGTTTTGAATTTTTTTATCAGGGAACATTTAATTTTATGCTTGGAAACACTAATTGGTTCCACATGGAGACACCAGCTCTAAACATTCGTATTTTCTAGGTAGAAAGCTAGAGGAACTGCGGCAAACAAACATGATATTTCTGTTTGTCTAAATGACATTTTATGCACTTGCCGAACATAAAGACTTTGCTTTTCTCCAAAACCATTTTACTGTGATTTTCTTGGTCCACTGCATATGAATTCCACACCAGTTTGTCCGGATATGATTGGATGAAACCGGAAGTATCCGGTTTTGTTTTGGCTAACTCAATCCCAGATATTGTTACCACCTCTGTGTTTGTGTATTTCTGATATTATGCACAGATTTTATTGTTTTGAATGTTTTTTATCACGGAACATTTTATTTTGAGCTTGGATACAATAATTGGTTACACATGAGGACACCAGCTCTACACATTCGTAGTTTCTCGGGAGAAAGCTAGAGGAACTGTGGCAAACAAACATGATATTTCTGTTTGTATAGATGACATTTTATGCATTGCCTAATGAAAAAACTGCTTTTCTCCAAAACCATTTTTACTGTGATTTTCTCGGTCCATTGCATACGAATACCACACCAGTTTGTCAGGATATGATTGGATGAAATCGTAAATATCCGGTTGTGTTTTGGCTAACTCAATTCCAGAGATTGATACAGCCTCTGTGTTTGTTTTTTCTGGATATTATCCACAGATTTTATTGTTTTGAATATTTTTTATTAGGGAACATTTAATTTTAAGCTTGGATACAGTAATTGGCTCCCATGGAGACACCAGCTCCTCTACATATTCATATTTTCTAGGGAGAAAGCTAGAGGAACTGCGACAAACAAACATGATATTTCTGTTTGTATAGATGAAATTTTATGCACTTGCCTAACGAAAAGACTTTGCTTTTCTCCAAAACCATTTTTAATGTGAGTTTCTCGGTCCATTGCATACGAATTACACAACAGTTTACTGTATATGACTGGATGTAACCAGAAATATCCGGTTTTGTTTTGACTAACTCAATCCGAAATATTGTGAAAGCCTCTGTGTTTGTGTTTTCTGGATATTATCGATGGACTTTATTGTTTTGAATTTTTTTTTATCAGGGAACATTTAATTTTGTGCTTCGAAACAGACTCTGTTTTTGTGTATTCCTGGTATTATCCATGGACTTTATATTTTTCAATGTTTTTTTTTTCAGGGAACATTTGATTTTGTGCTTGGAAACACTAATTGGTTCCACATGGAGACACCAGCTCTACACATTCGTATTTCCCAGGAAGAAACCTAGAGAAACTGCGGCAAACAAACATGATATTTCTGTTTGTATCGATGACATTTTATGCACTTGCCTAACAAAAAGACTTTGCTTTTCTCCAAAACCATATTTACTTTCATTTTCTCGGTTCAATGCATAAGAATTCCACACCACTTTGTCCGGATATGACTGGATGAAACCAGAAATATCTGGTTGTGTTTTGGCTATCTCAATCCCAAATATTGCTACGGCCTCTGTGTTTCTGCATTCCTGATATTATCCACAGACTTTATTGTTTTGAATGTTCTTTATCAGGGAACATTTCATTTTGTGCTGTGAAACACTAATTGGTTCCACATGGAGACACCAGCTCTACACATTCGTATTTTCTAGGGAGAAAGCTAGAGGAACTGCGGCAAACAAACATGATATTTCTGTTTGTATAGATGACATTTTATGCACTTGCCTAACGAAAAGACATTGCTTTTCTCCAAAACCATTTTTACTGTGATTTTCTCGGTCCATTGCATACGAATTCCAAATGATTTGTCCGGATATGACTGGATGAAACTAGAAATATCCAGTTCTGTTTTGGCTAACTCAATCCGAAATATTGTGAAAGCCTCTGTGTTTGTGTTTTCTGGATATTGTGGATGGACTTTATTGATTTGAATATTTTTATCAGGGAACATTTAATTTTGTACCGTTGAAACACTAATGGGTTCATCATGGGAACACCAGCTCTACACATTCGTATTTTCTAGGGAGAAAGCTAGAGGAACTGTGGCAAACCAACACGACATTTCAATTTGTATAGATGACATTTTATGCATTTGCCTAACGAAAAGACTTTGCTCTTATCCAAAACCGTGTTTACTGTGATTTTCTCGGTCCATTGCACATGAATTTCACACCACTTTGTCCAGATATGACTGGATGAAACCAGAAATATCCGGTTTTGTTTTGGCTAACTCAATCCCAGATGTTGCTACAGCCTCTGTGTTTGTGTTTTCTGGTTATGATCCTCGGACTTTATTTTTTTGAATGTTTTTTATCAGGGAACATTTTATTTTGAGCTTGAATACAGTGATTCTTTCCACATGGATACACCAGCTCTATATATTTGTATTTTCTAGGGTTAAAGCTAGAGGAACTGTGGCAAACTAATATGATATTACTGTTTGTATCAATGACATTTTATGCACTTTCCTAATGAAAAGAGTTTGCTTTTCTCCAAAACCATTTTTACTTTGATTTTCTTGGTCCATTGCATGCGAATTCCACACGAGTTTGTCCAGATATGACTGGATGAAACCGGAAATATCTCGTTGTGTTTTGGCTAACTCTATCCGAAATATTGTGAAAGCCTCTGTGTTTCTGCATTCCTGATATTATCCACGGACTTTTTGTTTTGAATGTTTTTATGAGGGAGCATTTAATTTTGTACCTTTGAAACACTAATTGTTTCACCATGTGGACACCAGTTCTACACTTTCGTATTTTCAAGGGAGAAAGCTAGAGGAACTGTGGCAAACAAACATGATATTACTGTTTGTATAGATGAAATCTAGAGGAACTTGAACACACAAACATGGCATTTCTGTTTGTATAGATGACATTTTATGCACTTGCCTAACAAAAACAATTTGCTTCTCTCCAAAACCATTTGTACTGTGATTTTCTCGGTTCATTACATACGAATTCTACACAACTTTGTCTAGATATGACTGGATGAATCCAGAAATATCCGTTTTTTTTTTGGCTAACTCAATCAGAAATATTATGAAAGGATTTGTGTTTGTATTTTCTGGATATTATCAATGGACTTTATTGTTTTGAATGGTTTTTTATTGGGGAACGTTTTATTTTGATCTTGGATACAGTAATTGGTTCCATATGGAGACACCAGCTCTGTGTATTCGTATTTTCTAGGTAGAAAGGTAGAGGAACTGCGGCAAACAAACATCACATTTCTGTTTGTATAGATGACAATTTATTAACTTGCCTAAGGAAAAGGCTTTGCTTTTCTCCAAAACCATGTGTACTCTGATTTTCTCAGTCCATTTTATACGAATTCCAAACGACTTTGTCCGTATATGACTCGATGAAACCAGAAATATCCTGTTGTGTTTTGCTTAACTCAATCCCAGATATTGCTACAGCCTCTGTGATTGTGCATTCCTGAAATTAGCCATGGACTTTATTGTTTTGACAGTTTTTTTATCAGGGAACATATAATTTCGCTTGGAATCACTAATGGTTCCACATGGAGACACCAACTCTACGTATTCGTATTTTCTATGTAGAACGCTAGAGGAATTGCGGCAAACATAAATGATATTTCTGCTTTTATAGATGACATTTTATGCAACTGCCTAATGAAAATTCTTTGCTTTCCTCCAAAACCATTTTTACTGCGATTTTCTCAGTCCATTGCATATGAATTCCACACCAGTTTGTCCGGATATGACTGGATGAAACTGGAAATGTCCGGTTGTGTTTTGGCTAACTCAATCCGAAATACTGTGAAATCCTCTGTGTTTGTGTATTCTAGATATTATCAACGGACGTTATTGTTCTTAATGTTTTTTTTATCGGCGAACATTTCATTTTGAGCTTGGAAACACTAATTGGTTCCACATGGAGACACCAGCTCTACACATTCGTATTTTCTAGGGAGAAAGCTATAGGAACTGCGGTAAACAAACATGATATTTCTGTTTGTATCGATGACATTTTATGCACTTGCCTAACAAAAAGACTTTGCTTTTCTCCAAAACCATTTTTACTGAGATTTTCTGGGTCCATTGCATATGAATTCCACACCAGTTTGTCCAGATATGAGTGGATGAAATCGGAAATATCCGGTTTTGTTTTGGCTAACTCAATCCCAGATATTGCTACAGCCTCTGTGTTTGTGTTTTCTGGATATTATCCACGGACTTTATTGTTTTGAATGTTTTTATCAGGGAACATTGTTTTTTGAGCTTGGATACAGTAATTGGTTCCACATGGAGACACCATCTCTACATATTCGTATTTTCTAGGGAGAAAGCTAGAGGAACAGTGGCAAACAAACATGATATTTCTGTTTATATAGATGACATTTTATGCAGTTGCCTAACGAAAGACTTGGCTTTTCTCCAAAACCATTTTTACTGTGATTTTCTCAGTCCATTGCATACGAATATCACACCACTTTGTTCGGATATGATTGGATTGAAAGGTCTAACTGAGGGACAAAATGGAGGAACTAAGGCTAACCGCATTTTTCTTGCTTCTGTACGAGTTGGCTAAGCTTGCATGCGATATCTTTAAAATAAGAAAGGAGGGAAACTCCCCAACCCTCATCCTGTTGTGACATACCAAGGTTTTACTGCCATCCTCGTCCTTGCTTGCTTAAGCTGATAAGGAAAGAAGAAAAACCGCAAAGCACGGACAGCCCGTAATACCCCTGCCCTGCTTGCTTTAGCTGATAAGAAGAAACTGCCTCCATTCCAAGCCCCTTACCTAGTAACCATTAACATATCCAATAAAATTGTAACACAACTTTTATCTTGCCATATAGGATTGTAACATAACTACGTATGCTAATGCTGTGGTTTTAAGCTTTAAATACCTTGTGAAGCTGGTGTTCGGGGCTGTTCTCTTCACAACGCACTAGAGGGTGCTACTGAGACGGTCCATTTGCAAATGAAATAAATTTCCTCTTGCTATTGCATCGGTTGGAGTTGAGTCCGTGTCTCTGGGGTCCGGTCTGTGGGACACCTGCTTCGGGGGTCCTACAGGATGAAACCGGAAATATCCGGTTGTGTTTTGGCTAACTCAATGTGAAATATTGTGAAAGCCTCTTTTTTGTGTCTTCTGGATAGTATCGATGGACTTTATTGTTTTGATTGATTTTATCAGGGAACATTTAATTTTGTACCGTAGAAATAAAAATTGGTTCATCGTGTGGACACCAGCTCCACACATTCGAATTTTGTAGGGAGAAAGCTAGAGGAACTGCAGCAAACAAACATGATATTTCTGTTTGTATAGATGACATTTCATACACTTGCCTAACGAAAAGACTTTGCTTTTCTCTAAAACCATTTTTACTGTGATTTCTCTTCCCACTGCATACGAATTCCGCACCAGTTCATCCGGTATGACTGGATGAAACCAGAAATATCCGGTTGTGTTTTGGATAACTCAATCCGAAATATTGTGAAAGACTCTGTGTTTGTGTTTTCTAGATATTATCCATGGAATTTATTGTTTTGAATGTTTTTTATCAGGGAACATTCCATTTTTTACCGTAGAAACACTAATTGGTTCCTCATGGGGACAGCAGCTCCACACATTCGTATTTTCTAGGGAGAAAGCTTGAGGAACTGCGGAAAACAAACATGATATTTCTGTTTGTATTGATGACATTTGATGCACTTTCCTAACGAATGACTTTGCTATTCTCCAAAACCATTTGTACTGTGATTTTCTCTGTCCATTGCATACGAATTCCACACCAGTTTGTCCGGATATGACAGGATGAAACCAGAAATATCCAGCTGTGTTTTGTCTAACTCAATCTGAAATATTGCTACACTCATCAACCAACAAGAGGCACTTGCTTACTTCACAGTATTTTTGAAAGCACCTGTAGGATTTTACAAGTATTTAACCATTTAGGCCTCTGGGGCTTTCTCATTAAGATAACTATCATGTCTAGTAACACAAGATCATTAGACTTTTTAATTCTCAAACATTTGTCTTAATAGCATTTTCCATTATAGAAACTTAAAGTCTGGCACCACATCACATTCTGACAGTCCTTCTAATATAATCCAAATTGCCTGCTTAGTTGGTGTCTCTATAAGATGAGAGACATAGGTCCTTCGACTTTTTCAGTTGGGCCCAAACTGGAAAAACCAAAGTCCAGGATTTACTGGAAATTTTAGAGACCAGATTGTTTGAAACTTTGATTTTTTGAATGCCTGTCAAGAATGCCAAGAAGGCTCAAAATCCAAAATATCTGGTTGAAATAAGATTCCTTAAAATCATGACATAACATAGACCAAATTTGATCATTGTTACAAGGTGACTATTCAAATCTTTGAAAATAAGCACATATTTAAATAACCCATAGCTCTTAGTAAAAATTCAGCTGTTTTAGAACAATTAGAATTTAACAGACATCAAGAGCACATAATAGATTACTTTAACACATTGCTTTAGCAGAGCATCAGAGTTCAATTCTATGTCAAAGAGAAATTGAGCTTCCTGTGATCTTTTGCTGTGAGGTTTCCTTCCTTTACCTTCTTTCATATTGGTGACCGTGTTTCTGTGTTTCTGTGTGTAACACATCTTTAAGCATCTTTTGCAGGGCAGGATGAGTGGCAACAAATTCTTTCAGTTTCTGTTTGCTATGAAAAGTCTTAATTTCACCTTCATTCACAAATGAGAGCTTTGCAGGATATAGTATTCTGGGCTGGCAGTTTTTCTCTCTTAATACCTGGGCTATGCCTCGCCATTCCCTTCTAGCTTGTAGGGTTTCTGATGAGAAGTCTGCTGTGAGTCTATTTGGAGATCCTCTATGAATAATCTGACGTTTCTCTCTTGCACAGTTTAGGATCTTTTCTTTATGTTTCACTGTGGTGAGTTTGATTACAACATGTCGTGGTGAGGATCTCTTTTGGTCATGTTTATTAGGGGTTCTATAAGCTTCCTGTACTAAGATGCCTCTGTCCTTCTCCAAACCTGGAGAATTTTCTGCTAGTATCTCACTGAAAAGGCCTTCTAATCCTTTCTCCCTCTCCATGCCTTCAGGAACTCCTAGAACCCGAATGTTGGGTTTTTTAATAGTATCCTGTAGAATCCTGACAATATTTTTTAGATTTCTGATTTCTTCTTCTTTTCTTTGGTTTGCCTGTTTCCTTTCCTGTTCTCCATCTTCTAAGTCTGATATTCTCTCTTCTGCTTCGCCCATTCTGTTTTTAAGGCTCTCTAATGTGTTTGTCATTGGATCTATTGAATTCTAAATTTCATTATGATTTCTCGTCACTATCACCGTTTCTTGTTCCACTAGTTGTTTCATTTCATTTTGATTCCTCCTTAATATTTCATTTTCACGAGAGAGATTTTCTATCTTGTCCATTAAGGATTTCTGTAGTTCAATAATTTGTTTTTGAGAACTTCTTAATGTTCTTATCAATTTTTTGAGATCCGCTTCTTGCATTTCTTCGATCTCATCGTCTTCATAATCTTGAATTGGGGTGTCTTTTTCATTTGGGGGCATCATAGTGTCTTCCTTGTTCTCGTTAGCTTGGTTTTTGTGTTTTTCTTGTTTGGCATGTTGGAGATATTTGGTTTCTTCACTGTGGTGTTTGTTCTTGTTACACTATGGCTCTATATTAAGTGGACTGTCTGCTTTCAGTGGAGTCTTAGAGGCTTGAGATGAGTGTGGACTGAGAGCTGTGTTTGGTTCCTCAGGGTGGAGGGTGTGTCAAAGATGACACTCCCAGGTTAGGTGTGGTAAATGTCTCTTTCTTTTTTTGATTCAAAAGGGAAGTAATTCTGCACAGCTGAACGTAATTGGAGGTAGTTAGCAGGCAAATGATATACCCACAGGAGCCAGAGATCGGAAGCTCTTTCCCAAGGACCACACAGGAAATCTGTGCTGCCCTCAGTGTGGGCTCCAATTCTCCTGCAGTCTCCCACTGGGTTGCCAAGTTAGATCCTAACCTCCTGTTATTTCACCTCTCCCCCTCAGAGTCAGGTGTTTCTGCTAGGCTCAGGGCCGGTGCAGACCTGAGGTCGCCCTGCTTATGACATATGTCCAAAATGGCGCCTGCTCTGTCTTGCTCACTTTTGAGAGGTGAGCGGAGAGAGAGAAACTTGTGTCCGTATTGGTCACTTTTTTTTATTTTTTTCCTCTCTCTCTTCTAGTTAGCCTGGTGAATTTTTCCCCACGGAGTTTCAAGCCTCGTTCCCTCTAGCCTCCTCTTTCCACTTGCCCGCTGGTGTCTCGGGCTATTGAGGTTCGGCTCACCTCACGTTCCAGCACTGGTGTGTTGAGACTGCGGTGGTATGCTGAACTTGGGCTCCCACGCACTCCACGCAGGTACACTGTGAATCACTAGTTACGGAAGTGTTTCCTCTGCTGTTTCATCCCCCACTCCTCCTCGACCCTGCAGTATCTCCACTTATATTAAACTGTCTCTCCCCCGGACTAATAGTGTGCTCCCTGCCTATTCCGCAATCTTGCCGCTCTCCTAATTTTCTATCTGGACTTTATTCTTTTCAATGTTTTTATCGGGGAACATTTTATTTTCAGCTTAGATACAATAATTGGTTCCACATGGAGACACCAGCTCTACATGTTTGTATTTTCTAGGGAGAAAGCTAGAGGAACTGCATCAAAGAAACATGACATTTCTGTTTGTCTAGATGACATTTTATGCACTTTTCTAACGAAAAGGCTTTGCTTTTCTCCAAAACAATTTATACTGTGATTTTCTCGGTCCATTGCATACGAATTCCACAACACTTTGTCCGGATATGACTGGATGAAACCAGAAATATCCGGTTGTGTTTTGGCTAACGCAATCGAAAATATTGCTACAGCCTCTGTGTTTGTGTATTCCTGATATTATTCACAGACTTTATTGTTTTGAATGTTTTTTTATCAGGGAACATTTAATTTTGTGCTGCTAAACACTAATTGTTTCCACATGGAGACACCAGCTCTACACATTCATATTTTCTAGGGAGGAAGCTAGAGGAACTGCGGCAAAAAAACATGATATTTCTGTTTGTCTAGATGACATTTTATGCACTCGCCTAACGAAAAGACTTTGCTTTTCTCCAAAACCATTTTACTGTAATTTTTTTTGGTTCATTGCATATGAATTCCACACTAGTTTGACCGGATATGACTGCATGAAACCAGAAATATCCGGTGGTGATTTGGCTAACTCTATCCAAAATACTGTGAAAGCCTCTGTGTTTGTGTTTTCTGGATATTATCGATGGACTTTATTGTTTTGAATGTTTTTTATGGGGGAACATTTAATTTTGTGCTTTGAAACACTAATTGTTTCCAAATGGAGGCACCATCTCTACATATTTGTATTTTCTAGGGAGAGATCTAGAGGAACAGCTGCAAACAAACATGATATTTCTGTGTGTACAGATGACATTTTATGCACTTGCCTAAGGAAAAGACATTGCTTTTTCCAAAACCACTTTTGCTGTTAATATCTCGGTATTGCCTACAAATTCCACAACAGTTTACTGGATGTGATTGGATGAAACTGGAAATATCCCGTTATATTTTGGCTAACCCAATCCCAGATATTTCTACAGCCTCTGTGTTTATGTATTCCTGATATTATCCATGGACTTTATTGTTTTGAATGTTTTTTGTCAGGGAACATTTAATTTTGTGCTTGGAATAACTAATTGGTTCCACATGGAGACACCAGCTCTACACATTCCTATTTTCTAGGGAGAAAGCTAGAGGAACTGCGGCAAACAAATATGATATCTCTGTTTGTATCGATGACATTTTATGCACTTGCCTAACGAAAAGACTGCTTTTCTCCAAAACCAATTTTACTGTGAATATCTCAGTCTATTGCTTACGAATTCCACACCAGTTCACCGGATATGACTGGATGAAACCGGAAATATCCCATTTTGTATTGGCTAACTCAATCCCAGATATTGCTATAGCCTCTGTTTTTGTGTTTTCTGGATATTATCAATGGACTTCAATGTTTTCAATATAATTTATCGGGGAACATTTTATTTTGAGGTCGGAAACAGTAATTGGTTCCACATGGAGACAACAGCTCTACATGTTTGTATTTTCTAGGGAGAAAGCTAGAGGCACTGCGGCAAACAAACATGATATTTCTGTTTGTATCGATGACATTTTATGCAGTTGTCTAATGAAAAGACTTTGCATTTCTCCTAAACCATTTTCACTCTTATTTTCTCAGCCCATTCCATACGAATTCCACACAACTTTGTCCGGATATGACTGGATGAAACCAGAAATATCCGTGTCTGTTTTTGCTAATTGAATACGAAATATTGTGAAAGTTTCTGTGTCTGTGTTTTCCGGATATTATCGATGGACTTTATTGTTTTGAATGTTTTTATCAGGGAACATTTAATTTTGTACCCTAGAAACTCTAATTGGTTCATCATGGGGACACCGGCTCTAAACATTCGTATTTTCTAATAGAAAGCTAGAGGAACTGCGGCAAACAAACATGATATTTCTGTTTGTATAGATGACATTTTATGCACTTGCCTAACCAAAAGACTTTTCTTTTCTCCAAAACCATTTTTACTGTGATTTTCTTGGTCAATTGCATGCAAATTGCAAATGACTTTTTCCGGATATGACTGGATGAAACCAGAAATATCCAGTTATGTTTGGGCTAACTCAATCCAAAATATTGTGACAGCCTCTGTGTTTGTGTTTTCTGGACATTATCGATGGACTTTATTGTTTTGAATCTTTTTATCAGGGGACATTTCATTTTGCACCGTAGAAACTCTAATTGGTTCATCATGGGGACAACAGCTGAACATATTCGTATTTTCTAGGGAGACTGCTGGAGGAACTGCCACAAACAAACATGACATTTCTGTTTGTATAGATGACATTTTATGCACTTGCCTAATGAAAAGACTTTGCTTTTCTCCAAAACAACTTTTACTGTGATTTTCTCGGTCCATTGCATAGGATTTCCACACCAGTTTGTCCGGACATGACTGGATGAAACCGGAAACATCCCGTTTTGTTTTGGCTAATTCAATCCCAGATATTGCTACAGCTTCTGTTTTTGTGTTTTCTGGATATTATCAATGGACTTTAATATTTTCAATGTAATTTATCGGGGAATATTTTATTTTGAGGTTGGAAACAGTAATTGGTTCCACATGGAGACACCAGCTCTACATATTCGTATTTTCTACGGAGAAAGCTAGAGGAACTGCGGCAAACAAACATGATATTTCTGTTTGTATAGATGACATTTTATGCACTTGCCTAATGAAAAGACTTTGCTTTTCTCCAAAACCATTTGTACTGTGATTTTCTCGGTCCATTGCATACAAATTCCGCACACATTTGTCCAGATATGACTGGATGAAACTGGAAATATCCGGTTTTGTTTTGGCTAACTCTATCCTTGATATCTCTACAGCCTCTGTGTTTGTGTTTTCTGGATATTATCAACGGACTTTATTTTTTTGAATGATTTTTATCAGGGAACATTTTATTTTGAGCTTGGATACAGTAATTGGTTCCCCATGGAGACACTAGCTGAACATATTCGTATTTTCTAGGGAGAAAGCTAGAGGAACTCTGTCAAACAAACATGATATTTCTGTTTGTATAGATGACATTTTATGCACTTGCCTAATGAAAAGACTTTGCTTTTCTCCAAAACCATTTTACTGTGATTTTCTCGGTCCATTGCAAATGAATTCCAAACGATTTTTTCTGGATATGACTGGATAAAACCAGAAATATCCAGTTATGTTTTGGCTAACTCAATCTGAAATATTGTGATAGCCTCTGTGTTTGTTTTTTCACCCCATGGTGAACCAATTAGTGTTTGTACGGTACAAAATTAAATGTTCCCTGATAAAAACATGCAAAACAATAAAGTCCATCGATAATATCCGTGCAGAAAGCCATAGATTGGCCTGTTGCCTATCCTCATGTCGCTCCTGCTGCTAGCTTGCTCCTCGTTCTCCTGGTCTTTAATAAAGCAGACCAAGGAGGCAGCCTCTATGTCAGTCAAGGTGGTGCTTAACCCAACCCTGATTTCTTTAATATCAGGGTGAGCTAAAAAAAAAAAAAACTTTGGTCATGGGCAAATTTTGACACTTAGTATTTTTTTTTTGCGAGTTAGTTTAACCTCTTATTTTGGCTATGCTGTTTGGCCAGGCATTATTACAGAAAAGGTCAAGCATTTTTTACATAAGGTCTGGGGATTAAACCGTACATCACAGTGGAGAGTCCTGCAGAACTGTAGTAACTTCCCTTCTGGAAGAGAAAAGAGGAGAAATGAGGCAACAAGTCGGGTCTCTAAACTGACTTCCTGGGCTTTCAGATTTAACTGGCGGTTTAACCAGTGCTTACTGCGTGGCCTGACTTAGAGGGGAAATTGTGGCAGACATCTCTGCCATCCTTAACCATCTCCCTTCGTCTCTAAGTCTCTTTTGGAGCACTTTTTTTTCCTGTTGGCTAAATCTCCCGTTTGATCCACATTTGAACTAGCAATACATTTGGACTAGCAATGCCTGGTTGTTCAGCGTTAGCTGGACGGAGACTTCATCAGTCCCTCTTTAAAGAATCTGGCTTCTGAGCCAGAGACTGGAGCAGCTAGAAAGAAGCATGTTTATAGCTGAAGTTTAGCATTATTTTACATCTTGGCACCACTTTTAATTTAAACAGCCGATTGGTTATTATCTCTGTAATTTAGAACTTTGATTTTTTTATAAAGTCTGTTAAGGGTGCCAAGAGAACTTAGAGTACCTGGTCAAAATAAAATTTTTTTAACATCCTGAAATGATAGCCACTTATTAGTCAGGGTGATTTTTACACTTTTAAACCAGATCTGATTATAATACTTAACAATGCTTTTCATTAATCTGAACTTAACAGATACAGTAAAGTACATAATAAATTATTTGGGCAGAACATGAATTCTATGTCTCTTGCTGTCGAATAAACCAGAAATAAAAAACCCTTGCACATAAAAGTTCACATAGTTCAGAACTATTTAACAGAGCAAAAAAAGCTTACAGGACCTCACTCTAAAAATGGCAGAGCAACTAATTCAGCAGACACTGTTAAAATAGACGTTACAGTTTTTCTTTCTTTTTTTTTATAAAAACAGATTTCAAAATTTACGACTTAGACCATTTCCAGATATTTACTAACATTAGTGCACACATTTTTTTTTAAAACCTCATTGTTGTAACAGAAGATCAGACTTTAACTTTAGGTCAATGCAATTTTGGCATTAGCACTTAAAGAAAACTTTATAAATAATTTTAAAATTGTAAACCTTTTAAAACTTTTTATGACTTGTTTGCACCTTTTGAAACTTTACACCTGTAGTTACTTTTATATAGTCTTGAATTGTTATGTATGGACAATCTATGAGAATACATGCTAACAAACTTAAACAGTTTTTCTTTATCGAATTTAAGATGTGAAAAGTACAATACATTTTTCCACATTTTGCTTAGCATTGATGCCTAAATGGTTTAAGACACTGAGTTATTAATGAATACCACACCATTATCTGAATTAACAATTAAAATTACATTTTACATAACCTGAATTGACTCAAGCAGCTGTTACTTTAACAAATTTTAGAGTCCTATCCTTTGAGAGTTCCAGGGATCCGACTGGAAGCCCAAAGTTGGAAGACTCGGTTTAGAATTTAAGCTGTCAAAGTTGAGCGGTTTAGCCAACAATTTGTACACTTCTGATCAGTTGGGTAATCACTTAAACACTGAAAACAGATAAACAATATAAACAACTTTGCGTTGCAGTTTTCCCAATCAAGACTCATAATGGCAATAGGAAAACGCAAAACCTTCAAGGCACGTGAAGGAACACTCTCATCAAGTAAGTCAGGGACAGCAGCACAGAAAAGAACTAGACACCAGCATATGAACCATTGCTTAGGCTTCCATCAACTGCAAAGAGAAAAACCCATCAGGTTGGAAAGGGTCAATGGATTAAGGCTCCGGCTCCCTCTCAAAGCCTCCAAGGACGAGAGCGGCTCATTGCCAAGACTTCAGGCAAGCAGTGCGTCCCGTCCCGGATCTTGGCCAAAGAGCCAAGACAGGAAGCATGCCCACCGGTTTATCAGAAACATTTTTCTTTCCTCCTC
The DNA here is from genome assembly GCF_033115175.1 of Lepus europaeus. Lineage (NCBI taxonomy): Eukaryota > Metazoa > Chordata > Mammalia > Lagomorpha > Leporidae > Lepus > Lepus europaeus. The sequence continues at coordinate 980,203 of NW_026909478.1, forward strand.
CCAGGGAACTGGCCAGGCTCCCAAGGAGCAGGAGAAAGTCATTTGGCAACAAAGTCACCCGTCCACCAGAGCCGAACCCAGATACAAGCCCCTTTATTTTAAAAAATTTGTCCGTACATTTGGCCCTAAGGCTGTATTGAGAGGTAGACAAAATTAACACATAATACAAAAATAGAATGGGTAGTCCGGACACTTTGTTCACATAGTTTCTCAAACAATTAAAACTTAGCAACAGTAATAGCTCACAAAAACTTTAAAATGCGCCAAAGCTACCATAAGCTGCAAAGACGGACAGCCTTCTACCAGATTGGAAAGGGTTAACTGGTCCAGCCGAGGCTCAAAGGTGTAGTCAATCCCTGTCCCATATTGGAGAAGAAAGGTAAGTAAATTATGACACAAAAGACAATTACAAGACTCACAAAGACACTGCGCGCGACAACGAACCGAGACAAAACTGAAACCAAAACTTCCGATGGGAGCGGCTGCCTAGCCAGCCCTCTCCCGGGGAAGGAGGCCTTTTTCCCTACCAGGTGGGAGAGCGGCCTAGCCAGCCTCTCCCAGAACACCACCGCTGGAGCGTCCTCCATGGCCTGAGCCAGGGGTCTTGGACACGTCTGTCCTCTCCTACTACTGGCTCTACTCTTTCGACGCCTAGCGCCCGGACGCCTAGCGCCCGTACAGCTAAACAATAAAACACGCAGAAATACACAGAACAGTGAAGACTTACCTCCGATTGGAAAATGGAGCGTGGGTCTGGGGTCTCGAATCCCGGACGAGCCCCCAAGAAATGTAAGACCCCTTAAGCAGGTGTCCCACAATCCGGACCCCCAGAAACACAAACTCCACTCCAATCGCTGCAATAGCAAGAGGAAGTTTATTGCATTTGCGCAAATGGGCCGTCTTAAAGCACAACAACACCCTCGGGTGCAGTGCAAAAAGAGAGGCCCCGATCATCAATCACGCAGAGTATTTAAGGCTTAAAACCACAACATTAGCATATTTTTACAGTGTTACAATTTCATTTGGTAACCTAAAGGATTACAGGGTAAAAGGGGGTTTCCAGGGTAAAAGGGAAGAAGTTGCATGCTGTACGTGCCTTGTGGTTTTCATTTTTAGCTTGAGCAAGCAAGGGCAGGGGTCAATGTAGTGTGTAATAACTTGTGGTATTGTAACAGGACATAGGTTGGGTACAATTTTTTGTTAACTTCTGCCTTTATAGTTCCTATAACGGTTACAAAAACGATTACATACTGCAAGTTCAGCTAAAATTCAGCTATCTTATGAAAGCATTTTATTTCTTTGCAAAAATTATTGCAAGCCCAGCCAATTTGCACAGAAGCAGAACAATATGCAGTTACCTCAAGCAACTCCATTTCAAACCTAACCTGCCTAATTCTTTCAGTATATTGCTGATATTAGCCACAGACTTAATTGTTTTGAATGTTTTTTATCAGGGATCATTTAATTTTCTGCTTGGAAATACTAATTGGTTCCATATGGAGACACCAGCTCTACGCATTCGTATTTTCTAGGGAGAATGCTAGAGGAACTGCGGCAAACAAACAAGATATTTCTGTTTCTATCGATGATATTTTATCTACTTCCCAAACTAAAAGACTTTACATTTCTCCAAAACCATTTGTACTGTGATTTTCTCGGTCCATTGCATACGAATTCCACACGACTTTGTCCGGATATGACTGGATGAAACCGGAAATATCCGGTTGTGTTTTGGCTAACTCAATCCGAAATATTGTTACACACTCTGTGTTTGTGTTTTCTGGAAAGTACCCACGGACTTTATTGTTTTGAATGTTTTTATCAGGGAACCTTTAATTTTATACCGTAGAAACACTAATTGTTTCCACATGGAGTCACCAGCTCTACACATTCGAATTTTATAGGAAGAAAGCTAGAGGAACTGCGGCAAACAAACATGATATTTCTGTTTGTCTAGATGACATTTTATGCACTTGCTGAACATAAAGACTTTGCTTTTCTCCAAAACCATTTGTATTGTGATTTTCTTGGTCCACTGCATATGAATTCCACACAAGTTTGTCCGGATATGATTGGATGAAACCGGAAATATCCGGTTTTGTTTTGGCTAATTCAATCCCAGATATTGTTACTGCCTCTGTGTTCGTGTATTCCTGATATTATCCACAGAATTTATTGGTTTGAAGGTTTTTTATCAGGGAACATTTAATTTTCTGCTTCGAACACTATATGGTTCCACATGGAGACACCAGCTCTACACATTCGTATGTTCTAGGGAGAAAGCTAGAGGAACTGCTGCAAACAAACATGCACTTGCCTAATGAAAAGACTTTGCTTTTCTCCAAAATCATTTCTACTGTTAATTTCTCGGTCCATTGCATGTGAATTCCAAACCACTTATCCGGATATAACTGGGTGAAACCGGACATATCCGGTTGTGTTTTGGCTAACTCAATCCGAAATATTATGAAAGCCTCTGTGCTTGTGTTTTCTGGATATTATCAATGGACTTTATCGTTTTGAATGTTTTTATCAGGGAACATTTAATTTTGTACTGTTGAAACACTAATTGGTTCATCATGGGGACCCCAGCTCTACACATTCATATTTTCTAAGCAGAAAGCTAGAGGAACTGCGGCAAACCTACATGATATTTCTGTTTGTATAGAAGACATTTTATGCACTTGCCTAACGAAAAGACTTTGCTTTTCTCCAAAACCATTTGTACTGTGATTTTCTTGGTCCATTGCATATGAATTCCACACCACATTGTCCGGATATGACTGGATGAAACCAGAAATATCGGGTTGTCTTTGGCTAACTCATTCTGAAATATTTATACAGCCTGTGTGTTTGTGTATTCCTGATATTATACACAGACTTTATTGTTTAGAAATATTTTTATTGGGGAACATATTATTTTGAGCCTGGATACAGTAACTGCTTCCACATGGAGACACCAGATCTACACATTCGTATTTTCTAGGGAGAAAGCTAGAGGAAATGCGGCAAAGAAACATAATATTTCTGTTTAAATCGATGATATTTTATCTACTTGCCTAATGAAACGAATTTGCTTTTCTCCAAAACCATTTTTACTCTGATTTTCTCGGTCCATTGCATACAAATCCCACACCATTATGTCCGGATATGACTGGATTGAACCAGAAATATCCGGTTGTGTTTTGGCTACTCTATCCGAAATATTGTGAAAGCCTCTGTGTTTGTGTTTTCTGGATATTATCGATGGACTTTATTGTTTTGAATGTTTTTATCAGGGAACAATTAATTTTGTGCTTGGAATCACTAATTGGTTCCACATCGAGACACCAGCTCTACACATTCGTATTTTCTAGGGAGAAAGCTAGAGGAACTGCGGCAAACAAACATGATTTTTCTGTTTGCTTCGATGACATTTTATGCACTTGCTTAACGAAAAGACTTTGCTTTTCTCCAAAATCATTTGTACTGTGATTTTCTTGGTCCATTGCATACGAATTCCACACCACTTTGTCCGGATATGATTGGATGAAACCGGAAATATCCGGTTTTGTTCTGGCTAACTGAATCCCAGATATAGCTACAGCATCTGTGTTTGTGTATTCCTGACATTATCCACAGACTTTATTCTTTTCAATGTTTTTTATCAGGGGACATTTAATTTTGTGCTTGGAAACACTAATTGTTTCCACATGGAGACACCAGCTCTACTCATTCGTATTTTCTAGGGAGAAAGCTAGAGGAACTGTGGCAAACAAACATAATATTTCTGTTTGTATAGATGACACTTTATGCACTTGCCTAAAGAAAAGACTTTGATGTTCTCCAAAACCATTTTCCTCTGATTTTCTCAGCCCATTTCATACCAATTTCACACCACTTGGTCCGGATATGACTGGATGAAACCGGACATATCCGGTTGTGTTTTGGCTAACTCAATCCCAGATATTGCTACAGACTCTGTGTTTGAGTTTTTCGGATATTATCAACGGACTTTTTTGTTTCGAATGTTTTTATCAGGGAACATTTAATTTTGTACCGTAGAAACACTAATTGGTTCATCATGGGGATACCAGCTCTACACATTCGTATTTTCTAGGGAGAATGCTAGAGGAACTGTGGCAAACAAACATGATATTTCTGTTTGTATCGATGATATTTTATCTACTTCCCAAACTAACATTTTATTTTGAGCTTGAAAACACTAATTGGTTCATCATGGAGACACCAGCCCTACACATTCGTATTTTCTATGGAGAAAGCTAGAAGAACTGCGGCAAACAAACATGATATTTCTGTTTCTATAGACGACATTTTATGCACTTGCCTAAAGAAAAGAGTTTGCTTTTCTCCAAGACCATTTTTTCTGTGATTTCTCAGTCCATTACATACGAATACCACAACAGTTTGTCCAGATATGACTGGATGAAACCAGAAATATCCGGTTATATTTTGCCTAACACATTCCCAGATATTGTGCAAGCCTCTGTGTTTGTGTTTTCTGGATATTATCAATGGACTTTATGGTTTTGAATGTTTTTTATCAGGGAACATTTAATTTTGTACCATTGAAACACTAATTAGTTTAACAAGGAAACACCAGCTCTACATAATTCATATTTTCTAGGTAGAAAGCTAGAGGAACTACGGCAAACAAACATGATATTTCTGTTTGTATAGATGACATTTTATGCACTTGCCTAACGAAAAGACTTTGCTTTTCTCCAAAACCATTTGTACTGTGATATTCTCGGTCCATTACATGCAAATTCCACACCAGTTTGTCCGGTTATGAAAGGATGAAACCAGAAACATGCGGTTGTGTTTTGGCTAACTCAATCTGAAATATGGCTACAGCCTCTGTGTTTGTGTTTTCTGGATATTATCCACAGACTTTAGTGTTTTGAATGCTTTTATCGGGGAACATTTTATTTTGTCCTTGGATACAGTAATTGGTTCCACATGGAGACACCAGTATACATGTTTGTATTTTCTAGGGAGAAAGCTAGAAGAACTGCTGCAAACAAACATGATATTTCTGTTTCTATAGATGACATTTTATGCACTTGCCTAATGAAAAGACTGCTTTTCTCCAAAAGCATTTTTACTGTGATTTTCTCAGTCAATTGCATACGAATTCCAGTCCAGTTTGTCCAGATATGACTGGATGAAACCGGAAATATCTGGTTTTGTTTTGGCTAACTCAATCCCAGATATTGCTACAGCCTTTGTGTTTGTGTTTTCTGGATATTATCAATTGACTTTATTGTTTTGAATGTTTTTTATAGGGTAACATTTTATTTTGAGCTTGGATATAGTAATTGTTTCCATATGGAGACACCAGGTATACACATTCTTATTTTCTAGGGAGAAAGTTAGAGGAACTGCAGTAAACAAACCTGATATTTCTGTTTGTATCGATGACATTTTATGCACTTGCCTAACGAAAAGACTTTGCTTTTCACCAAAACCATTTTTACGCTGATTTTCTCAGTCCATTGCATATGAATTCCACACCACTTTGTCCGGATATGACTGGATGAAACCGGAAATATCCGGTTGTGTTTTGGCTAACTCAATCCGAAATATGGCTACAGCCTCTGTGTTTGTGTTTTCTGGATGTTATCAATGAACCTTATTTTTTTGAATATTTTTTATCGGGGAACATTTTGTTTTGAGCTTGGATACAGTAATTGGTTCCACATGGAGACACCAGGTGTACACATTCTTATTTTCTCGGGAGAAACCTAGAGGAACTGCAGTAAACAAACATGATATTTCTGTTTGTATCGATGACATTTTATGCACTTGCCTAACGAAAAGACTTTTTTTTCTCCAAAACTATTTTTACTCTGATTGTCTCGGTCCATGGCATACGAATTCCACACCACTTTGTCCGGAAGTCACTGGATGAAACCGGAAATATCCGGTTGTGTTTTGGCTAACTCAATCCGAAATATTGTGAAAGCCTCTGTGTTTGTGTTTTCTGGATATTATCAATGGACTTTACTGATTTGAATGTTTTGGATCGGGGGACATTTTATTTTGACTTTGGATACAGTAATTGGTTCCACATGGAGACACCAGGTCTACACATTCATATTTTCCATGGAGAAAGCTAGAGGAACTGTGGCAAACAAACATGATATTTCTGTTTGTATAGATGACATTTTATGCACTTGCCTAATAAAAAGACTGCTTTTCTCCAAAAGCATTTTTACTCTGATTTTCTCAGTCCAAGGAATACTGTAAGACCCCAAAACGTGTCTCACAATTCTACCGACCCCAGATGCACGAACTCCACACCAATCGATGCAAAGAACAAGAGGGAGTTTATTGCATTTGCGCAAATGGGCCGTCTCAAAGCACAACAACACACTCAGGTAGAGTGCACAAAGAGAGGCCCCGATCATCAATCGCACAGAGTATTTAAGGCTTAAAACCACAATTACAAAATAAAGGGTATTTCCAGGGTAAAAGGGAACAAAGTACAGGGGGTTTCCAAAGGGGAACAAGTTACATGCTGTACATGCCTTGGGGTTTTTCAATTTTTACTTGAGCAAGCATGAATAGGGGGTCAACGGGGTGTTACAGGACATAGGTTGGGTACATTTTCGATTAACTTCTGTTTTTATGGTTCCCAAAACCAATTACAACACAATTCTTATAAAAGCATTTTGCAAGCCCAGCCATTTTGCACAGAAGCAGAACAGTATGCAGTTAGCTCAAGCAACTCCATTTTAAACTCAACCTGCCCAAATCCTTCAATAAGAATTCCACACCAGTTTGTGCAGATATGACTGGATGAAACCAGAAATATCTGGTTGTGTATTGCCTAACTCAATCCAAAATATTGTGAAAACCTCTGTGTTTCTGTTTTCTGGATATTATCGATGGACTTTATTGTTTTGAATGTTTTTATCAGGGAACATTTTATTTTGAGCTTGGAAACACGAATTGGTTCATCATGGGGTCACCAGCTCTACACATTCATAATTTCTAGGGAGAAAGCTAAAGGAACTACGGCAAACAAACATGATATTTCTGTTTCTATAGATGACATTTTATGCACTTGCCCAAAGAAAAGACTTTGCTTTTCTCCAAAACCATTTTTCTGTGATTTCTCGGTCCACTGCATAGGAATTCCACACCAGTTTGTCCGGATATGACTGGATGAAACCAGAAATATCCGGTTGTGTTTTGGCTAACTCAATCTGAAATATTGTGAAAGCCTCTGTGTTTGTGTTTTCTGGATATTATCCACAGACTTTATTGTTTGAAAGTTTTTATCCAGGAACATTTTATTTGTGTTTGGAAACACTAATTGGTTCCACATGGAGACACCAGTCTACATATTCGTATTTTCTAGGGAGAAAGCTAGAGGAACTGCTGCAAACAAATATGATATTTCTGTTTGTATAGATGACATTATATGCACTTACCTAACGAAAAGACTTTGTTTTTCGCCAAAATCATTTTTACTGTGATTTTCTCGGTCAATTGCATACGAATTCCACACCACTTTGTCCGGATATGACTGGATGAAAACGGAAAAATCCGCTTTTGTTTTGGCTAATTCAATCCCAGATATTGCTACAGCCTCTGTGTTTGTGTTTTCTGGATATTATTAATGGACTTTATTGTTTTGAATGTTTTTTATCGGGTAACATTTTATTTTGATCTTGGATACAGTAATTGGTTCCACATGCAGACACCAGCTCTACATATTCGTATTTTCTAGGGAGAAAGCTATTAGAACTGTGGAAAACAAATATGATATTTCTGTTTCTATAGATTACATTTTATGCACTTGCCTAATGAAAAGACTGCTTTTCTCCAAAATCATATTTACTGTGATTTTCTCGGTCAATTGCATACGAATTCCAGACCAGTTTGTCCGGATATGACTGGATGAAACTGGAAATATCCGGTTTTGTTTTGGCTAACTCAATCCCAGATATTGCTACAGCCTCTGTGTTTGTGTTTTCTGGATATAATCCATGGACTTTATTGTTTTGAAAGTTTTTATCCAGGAACATTTTATTTGTGTTTGGAAACACTAATTGTTTCCACATGGAGACACTCGTATTTTCTAGGGAGAAAGCTAGAGGAACTGCGACAAACAAACATGATATTTCTGTTTGTATAGATGACATTTTATGCACTTGCCTAACGAAAAGACTTTGCTTTTCTCCAAAACCATTTTCCTCTGATTTTCTCAGCCCATTGCATATGAATTCCACACCAGTTTGTCCGGATATGACTAGATGAAACCAGAAATATCTGGTTGTGTTTTGGCTAACTCAATCCGAAATATGGCTACAGCCTCTGTGTTTGTGTTTTCTGGATATTAACGATGAACGTTATTTTTTTGAATATTTTTTAACGGGGAACATTTTGTTTTGAGCATGGATACAGTAATTGGTTGCACATGGAGACACCAGCTCTACACATTCGTATTTTCTAGGGAGAAAGCTATTGGAACTGCGGAAAACAAATATATTTCTGTTTGTATGGATGACATTTTATGCTCTTGCCTAATGAAAAGACTTTGCTTTTCTCCAAAACCATTTTACTCTGATTTACTCGGTGTTTTGCTTGCAAATTCCACACCAGTTTGTCCGGATTTGACTGGATGAAACCGGAAATATCCGGTTTTGTTTTGGTCAACTCAATCCGAAATATTGCTAAAGCCACTGTGTTTGTGTTTTCCTGATATTATCCACGGACTCTATGGTTTTGTATGTTTTTTTTCAGGGAACTTTTAATTTTTTTTTGACAGGCAGAGTGGACAGTGAGAGAGAGGCAGAGGGAAAGGTCTTCTCCTGGTCTCCCATGGGGTGCAGGGCCCAAGAACTTGGGCCATCCTCCACTGCACTACCTGGCCACAGCAGAGAGCTGGCCTGGAAGAGGGGAAACCGGGACAGGATCGATGCCCTGACCGGGACTAGAACCCGGTGTGCCGGCGCCACAAGGCGGAGGATTAGCCTAGTGATCCGCGGCGCCGGCGGGAACATTTAATTTTGTGCTTGGAAACACTAATTGGTTCCACATGGAGACACCAGCTCAACACATTCGTATTTTCTACGGAGAAAGCTAGAGGAACTGCGGCACACAAACATGATATTTCTGTGTGTATAGATGACATTTTATGCATTTGCCTAATGAATAGACTTTGCTTTTCTCCAAAACCGTTTGTACTGTGATTTTCTCGGTTGATTGCATACGAATTCCTCACCATTTTGTCCGGATATGACTGGATGAAACCGGAAATATCCAGTTGTGTTTTGGCTAACTCAATCCCAGATATTGTTACCGCCTCTGTGTTTGTGTTTTCTGGATATTTTCGATGGACTTTAGTTTTTTGAATGTTTTTTATCAGGCAACATTTTATTTTGTACCATAGAAACACTAATTCATTCATCATGGGGACACCAGCTCTACACATTCGAATTTTCTAGGGAGAAAGCTAGAGGAACAGAGACAATCAAACAGGATATTTCTGTTTGTATCGATGACATTTTATGCACTTGCCTAATGAAAAGACTTTGCTTTTCTCCAAAACCAATTGTACTGTGTTTTTCTCAGTCCATTGCATACGAATTCCACACCAGGTTGTCTGGATATGACTGGATGAAACCAGAAATATCTCGTTGTGTTTTGGCTACCTCAATCCGAAATATTGCTACAGCCTCTGTGTTTGTTTGTTCTGGATATTATCCACAGACTTTATTTTTTTGAATGTTTTTTTTTAATCGGAGAACATTTCATTTTGAGCTTGGATACAGTAATTGGTTCCACATGGAGAAACCAGCTCTATATATTCGTACTTTCTAGGGAGAAAGCTAGAGGAACTGCAGCAAACAAACATGATATTTCTGTTTGTATAGATGACATCTAGAGGAACTGCGACAAACAAACATGACATTTCTGTTTGTATAGATGACATTTTATGCACTTGCCTAACGGAAAGACTTTGCTTTTCTCCAAAAACATTTATACTGTGATTTTCTCAGTCCATTGCATACAAATTCTACACCACTTTGTCCGGATATGACTGGATGAAACTAGATATATCCGGTTGTGTTTTGGCTAACTCAATCTGAAATATTGTGAAAGCCTCTGTGTTTGTGTTTTCTGGATATTATCAATGGACTTTATTGTTTTGAATGTTTTTTATTGGGGAACATTTTGTTTTGAGCTTGGATACCATAATTGGTTCCGCATGGAGACAGCATCTGTACATATTCGTAATTTCTATGGAGAAAGCTAGAAGAACTGTGGCAAATAACCATGATATTTCTGTTTGTATCGATGACATTTTATGCACTTGCCTAACGACAAGACTTTGCTTTTCTCCAAAACCATTTTTACTGTGATTTTCTCGGTGCATTGCATACGAATTCCACACTAGTTTTTCCGGATATGACTGGATAAAACGGAAATATACGGTTTTATTTTGGCTACGTAAATCCCAGATATTGCTACAGCCTCTGTGTTTGTGTATTCCTGATATTATACACGGACTTTATTGTTTTGAATGTTTTTATCAGGGAACATTTAATTTTGTACCATTGAAACACTAATTGATTCATCATGGGGACACCAGCTCTACACATTCGTATTTTCTAGGGAGAAAGCTAGAGGAACTGCGGCAAACAAACATGATATTTCTGTTTGTATAGATGGCATTGTATGCACTTGCCTAAAGAAAGACTTTGCTTTTCTCCAAAACCTTTTGTACTGTGATTTTCTCAGTCCATTGCATACGAATTCCATACCAGTTTGTACAGATATGACTGGATGTAACCAGAAATATCTGATTGTGTTTTGGCTAACTCAATCCCCGATATTGCTACAACCTCTGTGTTTGTATTTTCGGGATATTATCAATGGACTTTATTGTTTTGAATGTTTTTTATCGGGTAACATTTTATTTTGATCTTGGATACAGTAATTGGTTCTACATGGAGACACCAGCTCTATGTATTCGTATTTTCTGGTTAGAAATGTAGAGGAACTGTCGCAAACAAACATGATATTTCTGTTTGTATAGATGACAATTTATTAACTTGCGTAACGAAAAGACTTTGCTTTTCTCCAAAACCATTTTTACTGTGATTTTCTCTGTCCATTGCATATGAATTCCACACCAGTTTGTCCAGATATGACTGGATGAAACCGGAAATATCTGGTTTTGTTTTGGCTAACCCAATCCCAGATATTGCTACAGCCTCTGTGTTTGTGCATTCATTGAAATTATCCAAAGACTTTATTGTTTTGAAATTTTTTTTATCAGGGAACATATAATTTGTGCTTGGAATCACTAATGGTTCCACATGGAGACACCAACTCTATGTATTCGTATTTTCTAGGTAGAACGCTAGAGGAACTGCGGCAAACATAAATGATATTTCTGCTTGTATATATGACATTTTATGCACTTGCCTAACAAAAAGACTTTTCTTTCCTCCAAAACCATTTTTACTGTGATTTTCTCGGTCCATTGCATACTAATTCCACACCAGTTTGTCCGGATATGTCTCGATGAAACCGGAAATATCCGGTTGTGTTTTGGATAACTCAATCCAAAATACTGTGAAAACCCCTGTGTTTGTGTATTCTAGATATTATCAATGGACGTTATTGTTATTAATGTTTTTTATCAGCGAACATTTAATTTTGAGCTTGGAAACACTAATTGGTTCCTCATGGAGACACCAGCTGTACACATTCGTATTTTCTACGAATTCCATAACAGTTTGTGCGGATATGACTGGAAGAAACCGGAAATATCCGGTTTTGTTTTGGCTAACTCAATCCCAGATATTGCTACAGCCTCTGTGTTTGTGTTTTCTGGATATTATCCACAACTTTATTATTTTGAATGTTTTTTATCAGGGAATATTTTATTTTGAGCTTGGATACAGTAATTGGTTCCTAATGGAGACACCATCTCTATGTATTCGTATTTTCTAGGGAGAAAGCTAGAGGAACAGCGGCAAACAAACATGATATTTCTGTTTGTATAGATGACATTTTATGCAGTTGCCTAACGAAAAGTCTTTGCTTTTCTCCAAAACCATTTTTACTGTGATTTTCTCAGTCCATTGCAGATGAATATCACACCACTTTTTTTGGATATGATTGGATTGAAAGGGCTAACTGAGGGACAAAATGGAGGAACTAAGGCTAACCGCATTTTTCTTGCTTCTGTACGAGTTGGCTAAGCTTGCATGCGATATCTTTAAAATAAGAAAGGACCGAAAACTCCCCAACCCTCATCCTGTTGTGACATACCAAGGTTTTACTGCCATCCTCGTCCTTGCTTGCTTAAGCTGATAAGGAAAGAAGAAAAACCACAAAGCCCTTACTACCCCTCCCTGCTTGGCTTAGCTGATAAGAAGAAACTGCCTCCATTCCAAGCCCCTTACCTAGTAACCATTAACATATGCAATAAAATTGTAACACAACTTTTATCTTGCCATATAGGATTGTAACATAACTAAGTATGCTAATGCTGTGGTTTTAAGCTTTAAATACCCTGTGAAGCTGGTGTTCGGGGCCGTTCTCTTCGCACCGCACTAGAGGGTGCTACTGAGACGGACCATTTGCAAATGAAATAAACTTCCTCTTGCTATTGCATCGGTTGGAGTGGAGTCCGTGTTTCTGGGGTCCGGTCTGTGGGACACCTGCTTCGTGGGTCCTACATCTTGGGGGCTCATCCGGGATTTGAGACCCCAGACCCACACTCCGTCCTCCAATCGGAGGTAAGTTCCTTCTTTCAAATTTTGTAGTCTTGTTGATTGTTTGTGTGTTTGTGTGGGCGCCAAAATCGAGAAGATGTGAAGAGCCAGTAGTAGGAAGGGACAGACGTGTCCAAGACCCCTGGCTCAAGCCCTGGAGGATGCTCCAGCGGTGTTCTGGGAAGAAGGGGAGGACTTCGTCTCCCTCCTTCCTCGGGAGAGGCTGGCGAGGCAGCCTCTCCCATCTGGAGTTTTGGTTTCAGTTTTGTCTCGTTCCATTGTTGCGCGCAGTGTGTTTGTGTGTCTTGTGATTGTTTTCTGTGTTATAATCTACTTGCCTTTTCCGTTAACATGGGACAAGGACTAACTACACCCTTTAAGCCTTACTTTAGGCCACTGAAAAGAAGTTCAAAACTGCATGCACAATCAGTCGATCGACGTCAAATGTAAAAAGTGGGTGACTTTCTGTTCCTCGGAATGGTCAACCTTTGAGGTCTGCTGGCCTGGCCGAGGGACAGGAACTTTAATGCTGATATTATCCCACAGGTCAAAGCATGAGTCTTTCAACCAGGACCCCACGGACACCCTGACCAGGTTCCCTATATTACCGTGTGGGAAGACCTGATCCAAGACCCTCCCCTAATAAAGGCTATAAAGACTCCATTACAGATGCAGGAAATAGAGTTAAAAAAGGTGAGCCATAGAACAGTTCATTGATGCCATAGGAATAGTCAGTCCTTGGTTCGCAGAAGGAGTTGTGGATGAGCAACATTAAAATGTACTCAAAAAAGATTTAAATGTGCATTTAAAGAAACAAAACAAGCCGTGACAAAGGCTGGAAAAACTTTATTGCAGATGTAGAGGATAGGGTTAAAGAAACAAACCGTAGAGCAATTTATCAGCGCTGTTAAAATAATTTGTCCTTGGTTTGCTGAAGAGGGTGTTGTAAATAAGAAACGCTGGGTGTAAAAAAATATAAATCAGTGTACACTGGACAGCCCTCACCCTGTATTTAAATATTTTACTTAAAGTAAATGTTACCTGTTGTAAAATTAATATTACTATGTAAAATGAGAAATTGTGGTAACAAAGTGTCCGGACTACCCATTCTATTTTTGTATTATGTGTTAACTCTACCCTATTATTAATAGGAATGCTTGAACAGATTATGCTTGGTTTGCTTTACAAAAATTGTAAATCAAAATATGCTGCAAATAGTTAAGATTGCACAAACCTACAAGAATGTAACAATTACAGATAGTAAGAGGCTACTATCACTATGGCTAAATGGTTACCCACCGTGTTCCATCCGCTAAAAAATTTGTTGTCTTATCAAAAAGAGATGTTACAAATATTTAATGAAACCCGAATCACTAATTTCAGAGTAATGCAAAATGTTAGCACATTTGTTAATTGGACTGTGTGCGCCTCAACATGTCTGTTTAACAAGTAACAATGCCTCAGATCTCCATGCCATGGGATTGTCTAGCCAGTTCTTAGGCTATCTGCAGCAGCTTGAGTTGTTGTATTGCAATGGTACTGTTTTTTTATGTCCCTGACATGGGTGCCCAAGAAGCTAATTCCCCCTCAGATATGTTTCAATTTATCCTTAAAATGCCTTAAATATTATTGTGTTTGCTAAATGTATACTTGTATAAAAAGTTGTATTGCATTCTTATCATGTGTTAATTATGTCCACCTCTCAATGCAACCCTAGGGCCAAATGTAAGGACAGATTTTTGGGATGGAGAGGCTTGTATCTAGGTTCAGCTCTGGTAGACAAGTAACTTTGCTGCCGGATGACCTTCTCCTGCTCCTTGGGAGCCTGGCCAGTTCCCGGGGAGGAGGATAAAGGAATGTTTCTGATACACAGGTGGGCATGCTTTGTGTCTCGGCTCTCTGGCCAAGATCCGGGATGGGACGCACTGCTTGCCTAAAATCTTGGCAATGAGCCACCCTTGTCCTTGGGGCTTTAAGAGGGAGCCAGAGCAAGCCTCTGCTGCTGCTGTTCCATCCCAGGGGAACACACAGTCAAGCTAAATGTTAAACATGCCTGTAATGATTACTGATAATGTCTGATTCTCAGTATGGATCCTTTTCCGGTGCTTTGTGATGATTGCCTAGTGATGCCCACAGTACTATAAATTCTGCTAAACATAAGTACAATGTAAACATGGATCGATTGGCTACTATGGCTGAGGTGTTCTGTAACAGTCCCTTTGATAAGGGATTAACAAAATGGATTCACTTAAAAACAGGACATTCAGGACCTGCCGCTCTACAGGGACATGTACAAAAATTGTCCAAAAGTCAAAAATCAAAATAAGGCTCCTCCTGGGATTTTCCCCCGGTGCTAAAGGGAAAGGCATTGGGCCAATTAATGTCACCCCAAAACTGATAAAAAAAAGGTAATTCACTAAAAAACAGAGTTCGGGAAAACTGGAAGTGGGGCCAGCCTCAGGCCCTCCCTACAGGGATCAGTGGACTCTCTTGCTATAATATCATTATAGCAATGGAGCCATGTTTGTTGCAACATTCTGTTAATCTATGCTCCTTTACTGTCTTTCCTCTAAATAATTTTAGTGTGCACTACAAGGCTTGCAGCGTATTTCTTACAGATTAAACTAAAAGTAACTAAGTCTGTGCACAGCAGACAGCAGAAAAATAATTTGCTGTCACAAATTGGAAAAGTTGGCAGGATCTGCAAGTATACAAAGCAATGCCTTTCTTTAAAAAGAAAACTAAAGTTGCATATGTAGCCTGTGATGTTCCTGGCTGGAAAGACACTCAGTTGGCCTCTTTGGCAAAAAAATGGGCTCTCTGCTCAGGATTAAGTAAAAATTAAAATGACAAGTTACGGAGTGCACAGCCTCCACAAGTTATTGAGGTTTGCAATCAGTGCCAGTAAAAAAGGGAAACAAACTATAGGCTTTGGGGGAGGTGAGGATGGATTTTGTTATCTGCATATTGATGCTTGTGTAAGCAATCTTTAAAAAGGGGTACAAAATAAATATAAATTAAAAAATGCTGCCCTTTGGAGTCAAACCGCTAGGTGGTAATAAAAAAATTATCTAATTTGGCATGTTAAAAAATCAGGTAAAACCTGGAAAATGACTGTGGATTACAGAAGGTTTGAGTAAGTTACAAAAGGTTCGAGTAAGTTACAAAAGGTGTGAAAAAGTTACAAAATGTTATGGAAAAAAGACATTTTCAGTTATAAAACTATTAGTCTATTTTCTTTGACATAAAATCAAAATCTGATCCTCTGTTAAAGCAATGAGTTAAAGTAATCTATTATTTTCAAGTCTTGATGTCTCTGTTAAATGCTAACTGTTTAAAATAGCTGTGAAAAGAGCAAAGGTGAAATGGAGGGATCCTATCATCAATCAATGGAATGGACCTGATCCGGTACTGGAATGGGACACGGGCTCCTAAGGGATGGGTTTTTCTAGGCAGCCAATATGCCTTTACATCATTAGCCTCTGATAACTTCCGCAATTGCTTCCTGGGCCATGTGGCACCGATGCTGACATCTGTATTTACAGCAGCGGATAGAGCGCGTCGGCGGCATGCTTCACCTGAAGACTGTAATGGCAACGTCATCCTAATAGGAGAGGACACTGCCCTTGCCGTGGCTGTATCAGTAGTAAGTGTTCCTGGACTGGCCTTTGGAAATAACTGTGGACTGCGAAGTCTTGCATGTTTAGTGACCAAAACAATCTTACTGCTACTGGACTGTCCAATATAGCCGAAGAATTGGTTCAAGTTTGCTACCAAACCTCCTTTGTAATCAAAAATAATTAATATTTGGCTGTATGTTTCATCTCTCACCTAATGTCAGACTGGAATGGTACTCAAAGACGGGTAAGACACTCAGCATCCTGTACCAACCTAAGACAGGGCTCTAGGCCAAGCTGCCAGAGTTACCGATGACGGGTAAGGACAGGAATGACTGAGGACAACCTAAGACAGAGGCCATTCTCAATTAAATAAAAAGGGTTTATGTGCTGCCCTAAAAAAAGTGCTACTTCTACACTGATCATTCAGGGGTCATCAGGGACTCTATGGCTAAACTAAAAAAAGCCCCGTAAAATTTTAAGATTAAAATTGGTCAAAAACAAGAGGAGGGAATGAAAGGGATAACTGAGGGACCAAATGGAGGAACTAAGGCTAACCGCATTTTTCTTGCTTCTGTACGAGTTGGCTAAGCTTGCATGCGATATCTTTAAAATAAGAAAGGACGGAAACTCCCCAACCCTTATCCTGTTGTGACATACCAAGGTTTTGCTGCCATCCTCGTCCTTGCTTGCTTAAGCTGATAAGGAAAGAAGAAAAACCGCAAAGCATGGACAGCCTGTACTACCCCCGCCCTGCTTGCTTTAGCTGATAAGAAGAAACTGCCACCATTCCAAGCCCCTTACCTAGTAACCATTAACATATCCAATAAAATTGTAACACAACTTTTATCTTGCCATATAGGATTGTAACATAACTAAGTATGCTAATGCTGTGGTTTTAAGCTTTAAATACCCTGTGAAGCTGGTGTTCGGGGCCGTTCTCTTCGCAGCACACTAGAGGGTGCTACTGAGACAGTCCATTTGTAAATGAAATAAACTTCCTCTTGCTATTGCATCGGTTGGAGTGGAGTCCGTGTTTCTGGGGTCCGGTCTGTGGGACACCTGCTTCAGGGGTCCTACAGGATGAAACCAGAAATATCCGGTTTTGTTTTGGCTAACACAATCCCAGATATTGCTACAGCCTCTGTGTTTGTTTTGTTCCTGATATTATCAACAGAATTTATTGCTTTGAATGTTTTTTATCAGGGAACATTTTATTTTGTGCTTTGAAACACTAATTGGTTCCACATGGAGACATCACCTCTACACATTCGTATATTCCAGGGAGAATGCTAGAGGATTTGCGGCACTCAAATATGATATTTCTGTTTGTATAGATGACATTTTATGCACTTGCCTAACGAAAAGACTGCTTTTCTCCAAAACCATTTTGACTGTGATTTTCTCAGCCCATTGCATACGAATTCCACACCAGTTTGTCCGGATACGTCTGGATGAAAACAGAAATATCCGGTTGTGTTTTGGCTAACTCAATCCGAAAAATTGTGAAAGTCTCTGTGTTTGTGTTTTCTGGATATTATCGATGAACTTTATTGTTTTGAATGTTTTTTATCAGGGAACATTGCATTTTGTACCGTAGAAACACCAATTGGTTCATCATGAGGACAGCAGCTCCACACAATCGCATTTTCTAGGGAGAAAGCTAGAGGAACTGCGGCAAACAAACATGATATTTCTGTTTGTATAGATGACATTTTATGCACTTTCCAAATGAAAAGACTTTGCTTTTCTCCAAAACCATTTTTAGTTTGATTTTCTCATTCCATTGCATAAGAATTCAACACCGGTTTGTCCGGATATGGCTGGATGAAACCAGAAATATCCGGTTATTTTTATGTCTAACTCAATCCCAGATATTGCTACAGCCTCTGTGTTTGTGTTTTCGGGATATTATCGATAGACTTTATTGTTTTGAATGTTTTTTTATGAGGGAATATTTAATTTTGTGCTTGGAATCACTAATTGTTTCCACATGGGGAAACCACCTCTACGCATTCGTATTTTCTAGGGAGAAAGCTAGAGGAACTGCTACAAACAAACATGATTTTTCTGTTTGTATAGATGACATTTTATGCACTGGCCTAACGAAAAAATTTTGGTTTTCTCCAAAAGCATATTTACTCTGATTTTCTAGGTCCATTGCATAGGAATTCCACAGCAGTTTGTCCAGATATTACTAAATGAAAACAGAAATATCCGGTTTTGTTTAGCTAACTCAATGCGAAATATTCCTACAGCCTCTGTGTTTGTGTTTTCTGGATAGTATCGATGGACTTTATTGTTTTGATTTTACTTATCAGGGAACATTTCATTTTGTACCATAGAAACAATAATTGGTTCATCATGGGGACAGAGTTAAACACATTCGTATTTTCCATGGAGAAAACTAGAGGAACTGAAGAAAACAAACATGAGATTTCTGTTTGTATAGATCACATTTTATGCAGTTGCCTAACGAAAAGACTTTGCTTTTCTACAAAACCATTTTTACTGTGATTTTCTCGGTCCATTGCATATGAATTCCAAATGAGTTTGTCCTGATATGACTGGATGAAACCGGAAATATCCGGTTGTGTTTTGGCTAACTCAATCCCAGAAATTCCTACAGCCTCTGTTTTTGTGTATTCCTGATATTATCCACGGACTTTATTGTTTGAATATTTTTTATCGGGGAACATTTTATTTGAGCTGGATACAGTAATTGGTTCCTCATGGAGACACCAGCTCTACGTATTCGTATGTTCTAGGGAGAAAGCTGGAGGAACTGCGGCAAACAAACATGATATTTCTGTTTGTATAGATGACATTTTGTGCACTTGCCTAACGAAAAGACTTTGCTTTTCTCTAAAACCAGTTTTACTGTGATTTTTTTGGTTCATTGCATACGAATTCCACACCACTTTGTCCGGATGTGACTGGATGAAACCAGAAATATCCGGTTGTGTTTTGGCTGACTCAATCCGAAATATTGTGAAAGCCTCTGAGTTTGTGTTTTCCTGGTATTATCAACGGACTATATTTTTGAATGTTTTTTTATCAGGGAACATTTTATTTTGAGCTTGGATACAGTAATTCTTTCCACATGGAGACACCAGCTGAACATATTCGTATTTTCTAGGGATAAAGCTAGAGGAGCTGCGGCAAACAAACATGATATTTCTGTTTGTATAGATGACATTTTATGCACTTGCCTAACGAAAACACTTTGCTTTTCTCCAAAACCATTTGTACTGTCATTTTTTCTGTCCATTGCATACGAATTCCACAAAACTATGTCCATATATGACTGGATGAAACCGGAAATATGCGGTATTGTTTTGGCTAACTCAATCCCAGATATTGCTACAGCCTCTGTGTTTGTGTATTCCTGATATTATCCATGCACTTTATTGTTTTCAATGTTTTTTATCCGGGAATATTTAATTTTGTGCTGGAATCACTAATTATTTCCACATGGATACACCAGTTCTTCACATTCCTATTTTCTAGGGAGAAAGCTAGAGGAACTGCGGAGAACAAACATGATGTTTCTGTTTGTATAGATGACATTTTATGTACTTTCCTAATGAAAAGATTTTTGTTTTCTCCAAAACCATTTTTAATGTGAATATCTCGGTCCATTGCATACGAATTCCACACCAGTATACCGGATATGACTGGATGAAACCAGAAATATCCATTTTTTCTTGGCTAACCAATCCCAGATATTGCTACAGCCTCTGTGTTTCTGTATTCCTGATATCATCCACGGACTTTATTGTTTTGAATGTTTTTTATCAGGGAACATTTAATTTTGTGCTTGGAATCACTAATTGGTTCCACATGGAGACACAAGCTCTACACATTCCTATTTTCTAGGGAGAAAGCTAGCGGAATTGCGGCAAACAAACATGATATTTCTGTTTGTATAGATGATATTTTATGCACATGCCTAACGAAAAGACTTTGCTTTTCTCCAAAACCATTTGTACTGTGATTTTTTTGGTTCATTGCATATGAATTCCACACCACTTTGTCCGGATATGACTGGATGAAACCAGAACTATACGGTTGTGTTTTGGTTAACTCAATCCTAAATATTGTGAAAGCTTCTGTGTTTGTGTTTTCTGGATATTATCAACGGACTTCATTTTTTTTCTTTTTTTTAGCTTTTATTTAATGAATATAAATTTCTAGTTTACAGCTTATGGATTACAATGGCTTCCCCCTCCCATAACTTCCCTCCCACCCACAACCCTCCCCTCTCCCGCTCCCTCTCTCCTTTCATTTGCATCAAGATTCATTTTCAATTCTCTTTATATACAGAAGATCAATTTAGTATATATGAAGTAAAGATTTCAACAGTTTGCACCCACATAGAAACACAAAGTGAAACATACGGTTTGAGTACTAGTTATAGCATTAAATCACAATGTACAGCACATTAAGGATAGAGATCCCACCTGAGGAGCAAGTGCACAGTGGCTCCTGTTGTTGACCCAACAAATTGACACTCTAGTTTATGGCACCAGTAACCATCCTAGGCTGTCATCATGAGTTGCCAAGGCTATGGAAGCCTTCCAAGTTTACCGACTCTGATCATATTTAGACAAGGTCATAAAAGACAGAGTGAGGATAGTAACCAATGATCCTAAGAGTGGCATTTACCAGGTTTGAACAATTGTACAGCATTAAGTGGGGAAGAGGATCATCAGTACACCCAGGTTGGGAGCAGAGCCATTGGTGGTAGAGTAGAGGTTATGATTACAAAGGAATGAGGCCCAAGTGCACTAGACAGGGTCTAGAACGAAGGACAGAGTCATTATTAGAGGAGCTAAGAAAGGTGCTGTCTAAGCTACAAGTAATTTTTCTGATTGAGAGGCAAATAGAACCTGATAGAAGGGGCTTGATAATAATCTGGTGGGCTTTAGGCCTTGTAAGTTAAGAGGCCCAGACCTATCTATCTCTTCACATGGGGTATATCCTAAGGGAGGTGTGAACCTCCTAGGGGAAGGCACTCTGTTGACTTTCATTACTTGGCTGGCCTGGGAGGAGCGCTGGCCAGGTAAAGGCAGGGGGCATCTCTAACAAGAAATTGACAGTTCTTTTGCAATGTTGCTGACCCTACTTGACCAAACCCTCAGCTGCAGTGGTCACTTTGGAAGTTGGGCTGAGTGAAGGGCTTTTCAGCTTAGAGCCAATAAGATCTGTGGCTCTGACCTGGGCATCCTTCGACTCCAGGGCAGGTCCATTTCCAGTGATCCAACTCTTGGCAGAGCTACCAGGGCTCTTCACAAGCTGACTTCTGCTGAAGCCCAGGCTTATCACATTGAAAGCCACTGCAGTGGACTGGCCTGTTGGGTCTCCTTGAGGGCAGATCACTGTACAGATCAGCCATTAATAGGCCTGCCACCCATTGCTTCTGATGCCGAGCTTTCTTTTCCTCCTGGATTGTGTTAAAGCAGACCAGAGGATGCAAGTCAAGGGAGTGCCCAAGTCCCATCTCTAATCTTCTGCAGCCTGAATTACAAGTCTATAGTCACAGGCATGTTCTGTAGTAGTTTTTCTAATTAGACAATGCCCATGAGGAAAATTATATTCTCACTTGAAAACTTTCTTTCCCTTTGGTCTGAAAGGGAGGTTTTTTTCTACTTACTGTATACTTCGCTGATGGCAAAGTGAATCTACTAGGAGATTATTATTTAAGTTCTTATTTTGGCTATGCTATGACAGAAACATGTTAGCCATCTCTTTTATAAGGTCTAAAGATTAAATTGTGCATCCTACAGATTCCTTCATAATAGAATTAGTTTCCTACCTTGAAGAGAATAGAGAAATGAAAGAACAAGTTGGGCTTAGAATAGAGAAATGAGGGAGCAAGACCTAGATCACTTACTGACAATAGCAATATTACATGAATACTTAGCAAACAGTTTCAACCATTAGATAACAACTTAAGAAAACATTTACCAGAAGGTGCAATGCCTTCTATACATTTTAAGAATCATGTATTTGAAAACACCTCTTAAATATCTAACATGGTGTAGTTAGTTTAGCCAGTAAACTTAAGCACAACCATCTAAAATGTTTTTAGTTTCTTTCTGCCAACAAGTATAAAACATATGATACAGAGATCCAGGTCACACCAATTAAAAAGTATCTTTGATTGATTTTAGCAGCTTAAATTTATGGACAATCTTATCTATAAGCCATTTAAAATAAAACTCTTAATAAAATTTCCCCATGGGGACATACAATATGTACACACATATAACATAGCATAATAGACCAACATAGCAATTTTAATAATAGCTTTTAAAATCTTTAACTCTTTTTCTAGATTGCCAATTGATTTGAATGGCTTTTTGTTTTTAGTAACCTCAGTTAACCATACTTTCTCTCAGTTGGTACTGTTAATACATTATTGGCTTCATCTGTTTACAGAGCCATCCCAAAGTACTGAATACAATAAAAGTGGCTGGAAAAAGTCCATAGGAACCTATAGGAGGACAGCTAAACACAGAACCAACAACGCTTTAGTTTTATGAGCAGCACATCCTATATAACTAGGGATGACAAAAGACTTTAAGTCGCCATGTTTAAAATTATAAACTCATCAACCAACAAGAGGCACTTGCTTACTTCACAGTATTTTTGAAAGCACCTGTAGGATTTTACAAGTATTTAACCATTTAGGCCTCTGGGGCTTTCTCATTAAGATAACTATCATGTCTAGTAACACAAGATCATTAGACTTTTTAATTCTCAAACATTTGTATTAATAGCATTTTCCATTATAGAAACTTAAAGTCTGGTACCACATCACATCCTGACAGTCCTTCTAATATAATCCAAATAGCCTGCTTAGTTGGTGTCTCTATAAGATGAGAGACATAGGTCCTTCGATTTTTTCAGTTGGGCCCAAACTGGAAAAACCAAAGTCCAGGATTTACTGGAAATTTTAGAGACCAGATTGTTTGAAACTTTGATTTTTTGCATGCCTGTCAAGAATGCCAAGAAGGCTCAAAATCCAAAATATCTGGTTGAAATAAGATTCCTTAAAATCATGACATAACATAGACCAAATTTGATCATTGTTGCAAGGTGACTATTCAAATCTTTGAAAATAAGCACATATTTAAATAACCCATAGCTCTTAGTAAAAATTCAGCTGTTTTTGAACAATTAGAATTTAACAGACATCAAGAGCACATAATAGATTACTTTAACACATTGCTTTAGCAGAGCATCAGAGTTTAATTCTATGTCAAAGAGAAATTGAGCTTCCTCTGATCTTTTGCTGTGAGGTTTCCTTCCTTTACCTTCTTTCATATTGGTGACCGTGTTTCTGTGTTTCTGTGTGTAACACATCTTTAAGCATCTTTTGCAGGGCAGGATGAGTGGCAACAAATTCTTTCAGTTTCTGTTTGCTATGAAAAGTCTTAATTTCACCTTCATTCACAAATGAGAGCTTTGCAGGATATAGTATTCTGGGCTGGCAGTTTTTCTCTCTTAATACCTGGGCTATGTCTCGCCATTCCCTTCTAGCTTGTAGGGTTTCTGATGAGAAGTCTGCTGTGAGTCTAATTGGAGATCCTCTAAGAGTAATCTGACGTTCTCTCTTGCACATTTTAGGATCTTTTCTTTATGTTTCACTGTGGTGAGTTTGATTACAACATGTCGTGGTGAGGATCTCTTTTGGTCATGTTTATTAGGGGTTCTATAAGCTTCCTGTACTAAGATGCCTCTGTCCTTCTCCAAACCTGGGAAATTTTCTGCTAGTATCTCACTGAAAAGGCCTTCTAATCCTTTCTCCCTCTCCATGCCTTCAGGAACTCCTAGAACCCGAATGTTGGGTTTTTTAATAGTATCCTGTAGATTCCTGACAATATTTTTTAGATTTCTGATTTCTTCTTCTTTTCTTTGGTTTGCCTGTTTCCTTTCCTGTTCTCCGTCTTCTAAGTCTGATATTCTCTCTTCTGCTTCGCCCATTCTGTTTTTAAGGCTTTCTAATGTATTTGTCATTGGATCGATTGAGTTCTTCATTTCATTATGATTTCTCCTCACTATCACCGTTTCTTGTTCCACTAGTTGTTTCATTTCATTTTGATTCCTCCTTAATATTTCATTTTCATGAGAGAGATTTTCTATCTTGTCCATTAAGGATTTCTGTAGTTCAAGAATTTGTTTTTGAGAACTTCTTAATGTTCTTATCAATTTTTTGAGATCTGCTTCTTGCATTTCTTCGATCTCATCATCTTCATAATCTTGAATTAGGGTGTCTTTTTCATTTGGGGGCGTCATAGTGTCTTCCTTGTTCTCGTTAGCTTGGTTTTTGTGTTTGTTGTTTGGCATGTTGGAGATATTTGGTTTCTTCACTGTGGTGTTTGTTCTTGTTACACTATGGCTCTATATTAAGTGGACTGTCTGCTTTCAGTGGAGTCTTAGAGGCTTGAGATGAGTGTGGACTGAGAGCTGTGTTTGGTTCCTCAGGGTGGAGGGTGTGTCAAAGATGACACTCCCAGGTTAGGTGTGGTAAATGTCTCTTTCTTTTTTTGATTCAAAAGGGAAGTAATTCTGCACAGCTGAACGTAATTGGAGGTAGTTAGCAGGCAAATGATATACCCACAGGAGCCAGAGATCAGAAGCTCTTTCCCAAGGACCACACAGGAAATCTGTGCTGCCCTCAGTGTGGGCTCCAATTCTCCTGCAGTCTCCCACTGGGTTGCCAAGTTAGATCCTAACCTCCTGTTATTTCACCCCTCCCCCCAGAGTCAGGTGTTTCTGCTAGGCTCAGGGCCGGTGCAGACCTGAGGTCGCCCTGCTTATGACGTATGTCCAAAATGGCGCCTGCTCTGTCTTGCTCACCTTTGAGAGGTGAGCGGAGTGAGAGAAACTTGTGTCCGTATCGGTCACTTTTTAAATTTTTTTTCCTGTCTCTCTTCTAGTTAGCCTGGTGAATTTTTCCCCACAGAGTTTCAAGCCTCGTTCCCTCTAGCCTCCTCTTTCCACTTGCCCGCTGGTGTCTCGAGCTATTGAGGTTCGGCTCACCTCACGTTCCAGCGCTGGTGTGTTGAGTCTTCCGCTGGTGTCCTGAACTTGGGCTCCCACGCTCTCCATGCAGGTGCACTGTGAATCACTAGTTCTGGAAGTGTTTCCTCTGCGGTTTCATCCCCTACTCTTCCTTGACCCTGCAGTATCTCCACTTATATTAAACTGTCTCTCCCCTGGACTAATAGTGTGCACCCTGCCTATTCCACCATCTTGCCGCTCTCCTAATTTCCTATCCGGACTTTATTCTTTTGAATGTTTTTTACCGGGGAACATTTTATTTTGAGCTTGGATACAGTAATTGGTTCCACATGGAGACACCAGCTGAACATATTCGTATTTTCTAGGGAGAAAGCTAGAGGAACTGCGGCAAACAAACATGATATTTCTGTTTGTATAGATGACATTTTATGCACTTGCCTAATGAAAAGACTTTGCTTTTCTCCAAAACCATTTGTACTGTGAATATCTCCGTCCATTGCATACGAATTCCTCACCAGTTTACTGGATATGACTGGATGAAACCGGAAATATCCGGTTTTGTTTTGGCTAACTCAATGCCGGATATTGCAACAGCCTATGTGTTTGTGTATTCCTGATATTATCCACGGACTTTATTGTTTTGAATGTTTTTTATCAGGGAACATTTAATTTTGATCTTGGAAATGCTAATTGGTTCCACATGGAGACACGAGCTCTGCACATTTGTATTTTCTAGGGAGAAAGCTACAGGAACTGCGGCAAACATACATGACATTTCTGTTTGTATCGATGACATTTTATACACTTTCCGAAGCAAAAGACATTGCTTTTCTCCAAAACCAATTTTACTGTGATTGTCTCAGTCCATTGCATACGAATTCCACAAAAGATTTTCCGGATATGACTGCATGAAACCAGGAATATCCATTTGTGTTTTGGCTAACTCAATCGCAGATATTGCTACAGCATCTGTGTTTGAGTTTTTCGGATATTATCAACGGACTTTATTGTTTCGAATGTTTTTATCAGGGAAAATTTAATTTTGTTCCATTGAAATAGTAATTGGTTCATCATGGGGACACCAGCTCTACATATTCTTATTTTCTAGGGAGAAAGCTAGAGGAAATGCGGCAAACAAACATGATATTTCTGTTTGTATAAATGACATTTTATGCACTTGCCTAACGAAAAGACTTTGGTTTTCTCCAAAACCATTTGTACTGTGAATATCTAGGTCCATTGCATATGAATTCCACACCAGTTTACTGGATGTGACTGGATGAAACCGGAAATATCCGGTTTTGTTTTGGCTAATTCAATCCCAGATATTGCCACAGCCTCTGTGTTTGTGTATTCCTGATATTATCCACGGACTTTATTGTTTTGAATGTTTTTTATCAGGGAACATTTAATTTTGATCTTGGAAACGCTAATTGGTTCCACATGGAGACACGAGCTCTGCACATTTGTATTTTCTAGGGAGAAAGCTACAGGAACTGCGGCAAACATACATGACATTTCTGTTTGTATCGATGACATTTTATGCACTTTCCGAAGCAAAAGACATTGCTTTTCTCCAAAACCAATTTTACTGTGATTGTCTCAGTCCATTGCATACGAATTCCACAACAGATTTTCCGGATATGACTGCATGAAACCAGGAATATCCATTTGTGTTTTGGCTAACTCAATCGAGATATTGCTACAGCATCTGTGTTTGAGTTTTTCGGATATTATCAACGGACTTTATTGTTTCGAATGTTTTTATCAGAGAAAATTTAATTTTGTTCCATTGAAACAGTAATTGGTTCATCATGGGGACACCAGCTCTACATATTCTTATTTTCTAGGGAGAAAGCTAGAGGAAATGCGGCAAACAAACATGATATTTCTGTTTGTATAAATGACGTTTTATGCACTTGCCTAACGAAAAGACTTTGGTTTTCTCCAAAACCATTTGTACTGTGAATATCTAGGTCCATTGCATATGAATTCCACACCAATTTACTGGATGTGACTGGATGAAACCGGAAATATCCGGTTTTGTTTTGGCTAATTCAATCCCAGATATTGCCACAGCCTCTGTGTTTGTGTATTCCTGATATTATCCATGGACTTTATGGTTTTGAATATATTTTTTATCAGGGAACATTTGATTTTGTGCTTGGAATTACTATTTGGTTCCACATGGAGACACAAGCTCCACACATTCGTATTTTCTAGGGAGACAGCTAGAGGAACTGCGGCAAACAAACTTGATATTTCTGTTTGTCTAGGTGACATTGTATGCACTTGCTTAAAGAAAAGACTTTGCTTTTCTCCAAAACCATTTTTCTGTGATTCTCTCGGTACACTTCATATGAATTCCACACAGTTTGTCTGGATATGACTGGATGAAACCGGATATTTCCGGTTTTGTTTTGTCTAACTCAATCCCAGATATTGCTACAGACTCTGTGTTTGTGTATTCCTGATATTATCCACGGACTTTATTGTTTTGAATGCTTTTTATCAGGAAATATTTAATTTTGTACCGTTGAAACACTAATTGGTTCATCATGGGGACATAAGCTATACACATTCGTATTTTCTAGGGAGAAAGCTAGAGGAACTGCGGCAAACAAACATGATATTTCTGTTTGTATCTATGAGATTTTATGCACTTCCCTAATGAAAAGACTTTGCTTTTCTCCAAAACCATTTGTACTGTGATTTTTTCGGTCCATTGCATATGAATTCCACACCAGTTTACTGGATATGACTGGATGAAACCGGAAATATCCGGTTTTGTTTTGGCTAACTCAATCCCAGATATTTCCGCAGCCTCTGTGTTTGTGTATTCCTGATATGATCCATGGACTTTATGGTTTTGAATATTTTTTTTCATGGAACATTTAATTTTGTGCTTAGAATCACTATTTGGTTCCACATGGAGACATAAGCTCTACACATTCGTATTTTCTAGGGAGAAAGCTAGAGGAAATGCGGCAAACAAACATGATATTTCTGTTTGTATCTATGATATTTTATGCTCTTCCCTAACGTAAAGACTTTGCTTTTCTCCAAAACCATTTTTACTGTGATTTTCTCGGTCCATTGCATATGAATTGCAATCCAGTTTACCGCATATGACTGGATGAAACCGGAAATATCCGGTTGTGTTTTGGCTAACCCAATCCCAGATATTGCTACAGACTCTGTGTTTCTGTATTCCTGATATTATCCACAGACTTTATTGTTTTGAATGTTTTTTATCAGGGATCATTTAATTTTGTTCTTGGAATCACTATTTGGTTCCACATGGAGACACCAGCTCTACACATTCATATTTTCTAGGGAGAAAGCTAGAGGAACTGCGACAAACAAACATGATATTTCTGTTTGTATAGATGACATTTTATGCACTTGCCTAACGAAAAGACTTTGCTTTTCTGCAAAACCATTTTTACTGTGAATTTTTGGTTCATTGCATACGAATTCCACACTACTTTGTCTGGATATGACTGGATGAAAACAGAAATATCCGGTTGTGTTTTGGCTAACCCAACGCCAGATATTGCTACAGCCTCTGTGTTTGTGTATTACTGATATTATCCAGGACATTATTGTTTTGAATGTTTTTTTATCAGGGAACATTTAATTTTTTTTTTTTTTTTTGACAGGCAGAGTGGACAGTGAGAGAGAGAGAGTCAGAGAGAAAGGTCTTCCTTTTGCCGTTGGTTCACCCTCCAATGGCCGCCGTGGTAGCGCGCTGCGGCCGGCGCACCGCGCTGTTCCGATGGCAGGAGCCAGGTGCTTATCCTGGTCTCCCATGGGGTGCAGAGCCCAAGCACTTGGGCCATCCTCCACTGCACTCCCTGGCCACAGCAGAGAGCTGGCCTGGAAGAGGGGCAACCGGGACAGGATCGGTGCCCCAACCGGGACTAGAACCCGGTATGCCGGCGCCGCAAGGCGGAGGATTAGCCTGTTGAGCCACGGCGCCGGCCTGGAACATTTAATTTTGTACCGTTGAAACAAAAATTGTTTCCACATGGAGACACCAGCTCTACATGTTTGTATTTTCTAGGGAGAAAGCTAGAGGAACTGCGGCACACAAACATGATATTTGTGTTTGTATCGATGATATTTTATCTACTTGCCTAATGAAAAGACTTTGCTTTTCTCCAAAACCATTTGTACTGTGATTTTCTAGGTCCATTGCATATGAATTGCACTCCAGTTTGTCCGAAATATGATGCATGTAACCGGAAATATCCGGTTTTGTTTTGGCTAATTCAATCCCAGATATTGCCACAGCCTCTTTGTTTGTGTATTCCTGATATTATCCACAGACTTTATTTTTTTGAATGTTTTTTAAGGGAACATTTAATATTGTAACGTTGAAACACTATTTGGTTCATAATGGCAACACCAGCTCTACACATTCGGATTTTCTAGGTAGAAAGCTAGAGGAACTGTGGCAAACAAACATGATATTTCTATTTGTATAGATGACATTTTATGCACTTGCCTAACGAAAAGATTTTGCTTTTCTCCAAAACCATTTGTAATGTGATTTTATTGGTCCATTGCATACGAATTCCACACCAGTTTGCCCGGATACGACTGGATGAAACCAGAAATATCTGGTTGTGTCTTAGCTAACTCAATCCGAAATATTGCAACAGCCTATGTGTTTGTGTTTTCTGGATATTATCAATGGACTTTATTGTTTTGAATATTTTTTTATCAGGGAACATTTAATTTTGTACCGTTGAAACACTAATTGGTTCATAATGGCAACACCAGCTCTACACACTCGTATTTTCTAGGGAGAAAGCTAGAGGAACTGCGGCAAACAAACATGATATTTCTGTTTGATTAGATGACATTTTATGCACTTGTCTAACGAAAAGACTTTTCCTTACTCCAAAACCATTTGTACTGTGATTTTCTCGGTCCATTGCATACAAATTCCACACTAGTTTGTCCGGATATGACTGACTGAAACCGGAAATATCCGGGTTTTTTTTTGGCTAACTCAATCCCAGATATTGCTACAGCCACTGTGTTTGTGTTTTCTAGATATGGTTTTGAATGTTTTTATCATGGAACATTTAATTTTATACCGATGAAACACGAATTTGTTCATAATGGGAAGACCAGCTCTACACATTCGTATTTTCTAGCGAGAAAGTTAGAGGAACTGCATCAAACAAACATCGTATTTCTGTTTGTATCGATGACATTTTATGCACTTGCCTAATGAAAAGACTTTGTTTTTCTCCAAAACTATTTGTACTGTTATTTTCTCAGTCGATTGCATTCGAATTCCAACCAGTTTGTCCGGATATGCCTGGATGAAACCGGAAATATCCGGTTTTCTTTTGGCTAACTCAATCCCAGATATTGCTACAGCCACTGTGTTTGTGTTTTCTAGATATTATCCATGGACTTATGGTTTTGAATGTTTTTATCATGGAACATTTAATTTTATACCGTTGAAACACGAATTGGTTCATTATGGTAAGACCAGCTCTACACATTCGTATTTTCTGGCGAGAAAGTTAGAGGAACTGCATCAAACAAACATCGTATTTCTGTTTCTATCGATGACATTTTATGCACTTGCCTAATGAAAAGACATTGTTTTTCTCCAAAACTATTTGTACTGTGATTTTCTCAGTCGATTGCATTCGAATTCCACACCAGTTTGTCCGGATATGACTGGATGAAACCGGAAATATATGGTTTTGTTTTGGCTAACTCAATCCCAGATATTGCTACAGCCTCTGCGTTTGTGCATTCCTGATATTATCCACAGACTTTATTGATTTGAATGTTTTTTTATCAGGGAATATTTGTCTTTGTGCTGCGAAACACTAATTGTTTCCACATGGAGACACCAGCTCTACACATTCGTATTTTCTAGGGAGAAAGTTAGAGGAACTACGGCAAACAAACATGATATTTCTGTTTGTATAGATGACATTTTATGCACTTGCCTAATGAAAAGACTTTGCTTTTCTCCAAAACCATTTTTACTGTGAATATGTCAGTCCATTGCATATGAATTCCACACCAGTTTACTGGATATGACTGGATGAAACCGGAAATATCCGGTTTTGTTTTGGCTAATTCAATCCCAGATATTGCTAAAGCCTCTGTGTTTGTGTATTCCTGATATTATCCACGAACTTTAATTTTTTGAATGTTTTTTTTATCAGGGAACATTTAATTTTGTGCTTGGAATCACTAATTGGTTCCACTTGGAGACACCAGCTCTACACATTCGAATATTCTAGGGAAAAATCTAGAGGAACTGCAGCAAACAAACATGATATTTCTGTTTGTCTAGATGACATTTTATGCACTTGCCTAACGAAAAGACTTTGCTTTACTCCAAAACCATTTTTACTCTGATTTTCTCGGTCCATTGCATACGAATTCCAAACCACTTTGTCCGGATATGACTGGATGAAACCAGAAATATCCGTTTGTGTTTTGGCTAACTCAATCCGAAATATTGTGAAAGCCTCTGTGTTTGTGTTTTCTGGATATTATCGTTGGACTTCATTGTTTTGAATATTTTTATCAGGGAACATTTAATTTTGTACCGTAGAAACACTAATTGGTTACCCATGGGGACACCAGCTCTACACATTCA
Organism: Lepus europaeus; assembly: GCF_033115175.1. Lineage (NCBI taxonomy): Eukaryota > Metazoa > Chordata > Mammalia > Lagomorpha > Leporidae > Lepus > Lepus europaeus. The sequence continues at coordinate 1,012,245 of NW_026909478.1, forward strand.
TATTTTCTAGGGAGACTGCAGGAGGAACTGCGGCAAACAAATATGATATTTCTGTTTGTATCGATGACATTTTACGCACTTACCTAACGAAAAGAATTTGCTTTTCTTCAAAACCATTTTTCTGTGATTTTCTTGGTACACTTTTTAAGAATTTCACACTACTTTGTCCGGATATGACTGGATGAAAACAGAAATATCCGGTTGTGTTTTGGCTAACTCAATCAAAAACATTACTCCTGCATCTGTGTTTTCTTTTTCTGTATATTATCAATGGACTTTATTGTTTTGAATATTTTTAATCGGGGAACATCTTATTTTGAGCTTGGATACAGTAATTGGTTTCACATGGAGGCACCAGCTGAACATATTCGTATTTTCTAGGGAGAAAGCTAGAGTAACTGCGGCAACCAAACATGATATTTCTGTTTGTTAGATGATATTTTATGCACTTGCCTAACGAAAAGACTTTGCTTTTCTCCAAAATCATTTTTTCTGTGATTTTCTCGGTCCATCGCATACGAATTCCACACAGTTTGTCTGGATATGACTGGATGAAAACAGAAATATCCGGTGGTGTTTTGGCTAACTCAATCCGAAATATTGTGAAAGACTCAGTGTTTGTGTTTTCTGGATATCATCGATGGACTTCATTGATTTGAATATTTTTTCGGGAACATTTAATTTTGTACCGTTGAAACACTAATTGGTTCAACATGGGACACCAGCTCTACACATTCATATTTTCTAGGGAGACTGCTAGAAGAACTGTGGCAAACAAACATGATATTTCTGTTTGTTTAGATGACATTTTATGCAATTGCCTAACGAAAAGACTTTGCTTTTCTCCAAAACCATTTTTACTGTGATTTTTTTGGTTCATTGCATACGAATTCCTCACTACTTTGTCCGGATATGACTGGATGAAAGCAGAAATATCTGGTTGTGTTTTGGCTAACTCAAACCGAAATATTGTGAAAAACTCTGTGTTTGTGTTTTCTGGATATTATGGATGGACTATATTGTTTTGAATATTTTTATCAGGGAACATTTAATTTTGTGCTTGGAATCACTATTTGGTTCCACATGGAGACAAAAGCTCTACACATTCGTATTTTCTAGGGAGACAGCTAGAGGAACTGCAGCAAACAAACATGATATTTCTGTTTGTATAGATGACATTGTATGCACTTGCCTAACGAAAAGACTTTGCTTTTCTCCAAAACCATTTTTCTGTGATTTTCTCGGTACACTTCATATGAATTCCACACAATTTGTCTGGATATGACTGGATGAAACCGGAAATATCCTGTTTTGTTTTGGCTAACTCAATCCCAGATATTGCTACAGCCTCTGTGTTTATGTATTCCTAATGTTTTCCACGGATTTTATTTTTTTGAATGCTTTTTATCAGGAAACTTTAATTTTGTACCGTTGAAACAGTAATTGGTTCATCATGGGGACACCAGCTCTACATATTCGTATTTTCTAGGGAAAAAGCTAGAGGATCTGCGACAAACAAACATGATATTTCTGTTTGTATCTCTGAGATTTTATGCAGTTGCCTAAAGAAAAGACTTTGATTTTTCCAAAACCATTTTTACTGTGATTTTCTTGGTCGTTTGCATACGAATTCCACACCAGTTTACTGGATATGACTGGATGAAACCGTAAATATCCACTTTTGTTTTGGCTAATCCAATCCCAGATATTGCTACAGCCTCTGTGTTTGTGTATTCCTGATATTATCCATGGATTTTATGGTTTTGAATTTTTTTATCAGGGAAGATTTAATTTTGTTCTTGGAATCACTAATTGGTTCCACGTGGAGACACCAGTTCTACAAATTCGTATTGTCTAGGGAGAAGCTAGAGGAACTGCGGCAAACACGCATGATATTTCTGTTTGTATCGATGACATTTTATGCACTTGCCTAAAGAAAAGACTTTGCTTTTCTCCAAAATCATTTTTACTGTGATTTTTTTTTTGGTTCATTGCACACGAATTCCACACTACTTTGTCCGGATATGACTGGATGAAAACTGAAATATCCAGTTGTGTTTTGGCTAACTCTATCCCAAATATTACTCCTGCCTCGACGTTTGCTTTTTCTGTATATTATCAATGGACTTTATTGTTTTGAATGTTTTATATCGGGGAACATTTTATTTTGAGCTTGGATACAGGAATTGGTTTCACATGGAGACACCAGCTGAACATATCCGTATTTTCTAGGGAGAAACCTAGAGGAACTGCGTCAAACAAACATGATATTTCTGTTTGTATAGATGACATTTTATGCACTTGCCTAACGAAAATATTTTGCTTTTCTCCAAAACCATTTTTACTGTGAATATCTCGGTCCATTGCATACAAATTCCACACCAGTTTACTGGATATGACTGGGTGAAACCTGAAATATCCGGTTTGTCTTGGCTAACTCAATCCCAGATATTGCTACAACCTCTGTGTTTGTGCATTCCTGATATTATCCACAGACTTTATTGTTTTGAATGTTTTTTTTTATCAGCGAACATTTAATTTTGTGCTTGGAAATACTAATTGGTTCCACATGGAGACACCAGCTCTACACATTCGTATTTTCTAGGGAGAAAGCAAGAGGAACTGCGGCAAACAAACATGATATTTCTGTTTGTATAGATGACATTTTATGCACTTGCCTAACGAAAAGACTTTGCTTTTCTCCAAAAGCATTTTTCTGTGATTTTCTCGGTACACTTCATATGAATTCCACACAAGTTTGTCCGGATATCACTGGATGAAACCGGAAATATCTCATTTTGTTTTGGCTAACTCACTCCCAGATATTGCTACAGCCTCTGTGTTTGTGTTTTCCGGATATTATCCACGGACTTTATTGTTTTGAATGTTTTTTTTTATCAGCGAACATTTAATTTTGTACCGTTGAAAAACTAATTGTTTCCACATGGAGACACCAGCTCTACACATTCGTAATTTCTTTTTTTTTAACTTTTATTTTAATGAATATAAATTTCCAAAGTACAGCTCATGGGTTACAATGGCTTCCCTCTCCCATAACTTCCCTCCTACCGACAACCCTCCCCTTTCCCGCTCCCTCTCCCCTTCCAATCACATCATGAGTAATTTTCAATTTTCTTTATATACATAAGATCAGTTTAGTATAAATTAGGTAACGATTTCAACAGTTTGCCCCAATATAGCAACACAAGGTGAAAAAAAATACTGTTGGAGTACTAGTTATAGCATTAAATAAGAGTGTACAGCACATTAAAGGCAGAGATCCTACATAATATTTTTTTAAAAATTAATTAATTTTCTATGCCATTTCCAATTTAACACAACGTTTTTTTTTCATTTCCAATTATCTTTATATACAGAAGATGGATATAGTATAAAATTAGTAAAGATTTTATCAGTTTGTACCCATGCAGAAACACAAAGTGTAAAAATACTGTTTCAGTACTAGTTATAGCATCACTGCACATTAGACAGCACATTAAGGACAGATCCCAAAGGGGATGTAAGAACACAGTGATTCCTGTTGCTGACTTAACAAATTGAAACTCTTGTTCATGGCGTCAGTAATTACATTCGTAATTTCTATGAAGAAACCTATAGGAATTCCTGCAAACAAACATGATATTTCTGTTTCTATAGCTGACATTTTATGCACTTGCCTAACGAAAATACTTGCTTTTCTCCAGAACCATTTGTACTGTGATTTTCTCAGTCCATTGCATACGAATTCCACACCAGTTTGTCCGGATATGACTGGATGAAACCAGAAATATCCGGTTGTGTTTTGGCTATCTCAATCCGAAATGTTGCTAGAGTCTCTGTGTTTGTGTATTCCTGATAATATCCACGGACTTTATTTTTTTGATTGTTTTTTTCAGGGAACATTTAATTTTGTGCTGTGAAACACTAATTGTTTCCACATGGAGACACCAGCTCTACACATTCGTATTTTCTAGGTCGAAAGCTAGAGGAACTGCGACAAACAAACATGATATTTCTGTTTGTATAGACGACATTTTATGCACTAGCCTAACGAAAAGACTTTACTTTTCTCCAAAACCATTTTTACTCTGATTTTATCGGTCCATTGCATCCAAATTCCAAACGATTTTTCAGGATATAACTGGATGAACCCGGAAATATCTGTTTGTGTTTTGGCTAATTCAATGCGAAATATCTTCAAAGTTTCCATGTTTGTGTTTTCTGGATATTATCAACGTACTTTATTTTTTTGAATGTTTTTTATCAGGGAACATTTTATTTTGAGCTTGGATACAGTGATTCGTTCCACATGGAGACACTAGCTGAATATATGCGTATTTTCTAGGGAGAAACTAGAGGAACTGTGACAAACAAACATGATATTTCTGTTTGTATCGAAGATATTTTATGCACTTGTGCAATGAAAAGACTTTGGTTTTTTCCAAAACCATTTTTACTGTGATTTCTCAGTCCATTGCATATGAATTCCACACCAGTTTACAGCATATGACTGGATGAAACCGGAAATATCCCGTTTTGTTTTAGCTACCTCATTCCCAGCCTCTGTGTTTGTGTATTCCTGATATTATCCATTGACTTTATTGTTTTGAATGCTTTCTATCAGGTAACATTTAATTTTGTACCGTTGAAACATTAAGGGTTCATCGTGGGGACACCAGCTCTACAAATTCGTATTTTGTAGGCAGAAACCTAGAGGAACTGCGGAAAATAAACATGATATTTCTGTTTGTATCTATGAGATTTTATTCACTTGCCTAAAGAAAAGACTTTGCTTTTCTCCAAAACCATTTTTACTGTGATTTTCTCGGTCCATTGCATATGAATTCCACACCAGTTTTCCGCATATGACTGGATGAAACCGGAAATTCCTGGTTGTTTTTTGGCTAACCCAATCCCAGATATTGCTACAGCCTCTGTGTTTGTGTATTCCTGATATTATCCACAGACTTTATTGTTTTGAATGTTTTTTATCAGGGAACATTTAATTTTGTTCTTGGAATCACTAATTGGTTCCACATGGGGACACCAGCTCTACACATTCGTATTTTCTAGGGAGAAAGCTAGAGGAACTGCGACAAACAAACATGATATTTCTGTTTGTATAGATGACATTTTATGCACTTGCCTAATGAAAAGACTTTACTTTTCTCCAAAACCATTTTTACTGTGATTGTTTTGGTTCATTGCATACGAATTCCACACCACTTTGTCCGGATATGACTGGATGAAAACAGAAATATCTGGTTGTGTATTGGCTAACTCAATCTGAAATATTGCGAAAGCCTCTGTGTTTGTGTTTTCTGGATATTATCGATGGACTTTATTGTTTTGAATATTTTTATCAGGGAACATTTAATTTTGTACCGTAGAAACAGTAATTGGTTCATCATGGGGTCACCAGCTCTACACATTCGTATTTTCTAGGGAGACTGCTAGAAGAACTGCAGCAAACAAACATGACATTTCTGTTTGTCTAGAGGATATTTTATGCACTTGCCTAACAAAAAGACTTTGCTTTTCTCCAACACCATTTTTACTGTGATTTTCTCGGTACACTTCATATGCATTCCACACAAGTTTGTCTGGATATGACTGGATGAAACTGGAAAATCCGATTTTGTTTTGGCTAACTCAATCCCAGATATTGCTACAGGGTCTGTGTTTGTGTATTCCTGATATTATCCACGGACTTTATTGTTTTGAATGCTTCTATCAGGGAATATTTAATTATGTACCGTTGAAACACTAATTGGTTCATCATGGGGACACCAGCTCTACACATTCGTATTTTATAGGGAGAAAGCTAGAGGAACTGCGGCAAACAAACATGATATTTCTGTTTGTATCTATGAGATATTATGCACTTGCCTAACGAAAAGACGTTGCTTTTCTCCAAAACCTTTTTTACTGTGATTTTCTCGGTCCATTGCATACTAATTCCACACCAGTTTACCGGATATGACTGGATGAAACCGGAAATATCTCATTTTGTTGTGGCTAACTCAATCCCAGATATTGCTGCAGCCTCCGTGTTTGTGTATTCCTGATATTATCCACGGAATTATTGTTTTGAATGTTTTTTATTCGGGAACATTTAATTTTGGGCTTGGACTCACTAATTGGTTCCACATGGAGACACCAGCTCTACACATTCAAATTTTTTGGGTGAAAGCTGGTGGAACTGCGGCAAACATATTTCTGTTTGTATAGATGACATTTTATGCACTTGCCTAATGGAAAGACTTTGCTTTTCTCCAAAATCATTTTTACTTTAATTTTTTTGGTTCATAGCATTCGAATTCCACACCAGTTTGTCCAGATATGACTTGAAGAAACCAGAAATATCCGTTTGTGTTTTGGCTAACTCAATGCGAAATATTGTGAAAGCCTCTGTGTTTGTGTTTTCTGGATATTATCGATGGACTTTATTGTTTTGAATATTTTTATCAGGGAACATTTAATTTTGTACCGTTGAAACACTAATTGGTTCATCATGGGTACACTAGCTCTACACATTCATATTTTCTAGGGAGACTGCTAGAGGAACTACGGCAAAGAAGCATGATATTTCTGTTTGTATCGATGACATTTTATGCACTTGCCTAAAGAAAAGACTTTGCTTTTCTCCAAAACCATTTTTACTGTGATTTTCTCGGTACACTTCATATGAATTCCACAGAAGTTTTTCTGGATATGACTGGATGAAACCGGAAATATGCGGTTTTGTTTTGGCTAACTCAACCCCAGATATTGCTACAGCCTCTGTGTTAGTGTATTCCTGATATTATCCACGGACTTTATTGTTTTGAATGCTTTTTATTAGGGAACATTTCATTTTGTTCTTGGAATCACTAATTGGTTCCACATGGATACACCAGCTATACACATTCATGTATTCTAGGGAGAAAGCTAGAGGAACTGTGGCAAACACACATGATATTTCTGTTTGTATAGACGACATTTTATGCACTTGCCTAATGAAAAGAGTTTGCTTTTCTCCAAAACCATTTTAGTGTGAATTTCTCAGTCCATTGCTTATGAATTCCACACCAGTTTACCGGATATGACTGGATGAAACCGGAAATATCCGGTTTTGTTTTGGCTAACTCATTCCCAGATATTGCTACAGACTCTGTGTTTGTGTATTCCTGATATTACCCATGGACTTTATTGTTTTGAATGTTTTTTTATCAGGGAACATTTAATTTTGTGCTTGGAATCACTAATTGGTTCCACATGGAGACTCAGCTCTACACATTCATATTTTTTGGGAGAAAGCTAGTGGAACTGCGGCAAACAAACATGACATTTCTGTTTGTATAGATGACATTTTATGCACTTGCCTATAGAAACGACTTTGCTTTTCTCCAAAATCATTTTTACTTTGATTTTTTTCGGTTCATAGCATACGAATTCCTCACCAGTTTGTCCTGATATGACTTGAAGAAACCAGAAATATCTGGTTGTATTTTGGCTAACTCAATGTGAAATATTGTGAAAGCCTCTGTGTTTGTGTTTTCTGGATATTATCTACGGATTCTATTTTTTTTTCTTTTTTTTAGCTTTTATTTAATGAATATATATTTCCAGTGTATAGCTTATGGATTACAATGTCTTCCCCCTCCCATAACTTCCCTCCCACCCGCAACCCTCCCCTCTCCTGCCCCTCTCCCCTTTCATTAGCATCAAGATTCATTTTCAATTCTCTTTATATACAGATCAATTTAGTATATATGAAGTAAAGATTTCAACAGTTTGCACCCACATAGAAACACAAAGTGAAACATACTGTTTGAGTACTAGTTATAGCATTAAATCACAATGTACAGCACATTAAGGACAGAGATCCCACATGAGGAGCAAGTGCACAGTGGCTCCTGTTGTTGACCCAACAAATTGACACTCTAGTTTATGGCGCCAGTAACCACCCTAGGCTGTCATCATGAGTTGCCAAGGCTATGGAAGCCTTCCAAGTTTACCGACTCTGATCATATTTAGACAAGGTCATAAAAGACAGAGTGAGGATAGTAACCAATGATCCTAAGAGTGGCATTTACCAGGTTTGAACAATTGTACAGCATTAAGTGGGGAAGAGGACCATCAGTACACCCAGGTTGGGAGTAGAGCCATTGGTGGTAGAGTAGAGGTTATGATTACAAAGGAATGAGGCCCAAGTGCACTAGACAGGGTCTAGAACAAAGGACAGAGTCATTATTAGAGGAGCTAAGAAAGGTGCTGTCTAAGCTACAAGTAATTTTTCTGATTGAGAGGCAAATAGAACCTGATAGAAGGGGCTTGATAATAATCTGGTGGGCTTTAGGCCTTGTAAGTTAAGAGGCCCAGACCTATCTATCTCTTCACATGGGGTATATCTTAAGGGAGATGTGAAGCTCCTAGGGAAAGGCACTCTGTTGACTTTCATTACTTGGCTGGCCTGGGAGGAGCGCTGGCCAGGTAAAGGCAGGGGGCATCTCTAACAAGAAATTGACAGTTCTTTTGCAAAGTTGCTGACCCTACTTGACCAAACCCTCAGCTGCAGTGGTCACTTTGGAAGTTGGGCTGAGTGAAGGGCTTTTCAGCTTAGAGCCAATAAGATCTGTGGCTCTGACCTGGGCATCCTTTTCTTGGTCCACTGCATATGAATTCCACACCAGTTTGTCCGGATATGATTGGATGAAACCGGAAGTATCCGGTTTTTTTTTGGCTAAATCAATCCCAGATATTGTTACCAACTCTGTGTTTGTGTATTCCTGATATTATGTACAGACTTTATTGTTTAGAATGTTTTTTATCAGGGAACATTTTATTTTGAGCTTGGATACAATAATTGATTCTACATGGAGACACCAGCTCTACACATTCGTATTTTCTCGGGAGAAAGCTAGAGGATCTGTGGCAAACAAACATGATATTTCTGTTTGTATAGATGGCATTTTATGCACTTGCAGAACGTAAAGACTTTGCTTTTTCCAAAACCATTTTTACTGTGATTTTCTTGGTCCATTGCATACGAATTCCACACTAGTTTGTCCGGATATGATTGGATGGAATCGGAAATATCCGGTTGTGTTTTGGCTAACTCAATTTCAGAGATTGCTACAGCCTCTGAGTTTGTTTTTTCTGGATATTATCCACAGATTTTATTGTTTTGAATATTTTTTATGAGGGAACATTTAATTTTAAGCTTGGATACAGTAGTTGGTTCCCAGGAGACACCAGCTCTACATGTTCGTATTTTGTAGGGAGAAAGCTAGAGGAACTGCGGCAAACAAACATGATATTTCTGTTTGTATAGATGACATTTTATGCACTTGCCTAACGTAAAGACTTTGCTTTTCTCCAAAACCATTTTTACTCTGATTTTCTCGGTCCTTTGCATAAGATTTCCAAACAACTTTGTCCGGATATGACTGGATGAAACCAGAAATACCTGGTTGTGTTTTGGCTAACTCAATCCGAAATATTGTGAAAGCCACTGTGTTTGTGTTTTCTGGATATTATCAATGGACTTTATTGTTTTGAATGTTTTTATCAGGGAACATTTAATTTTCTGCTTGGAAACACTAATTGGTTCCACATGGAGACACCTGCTCTACACATTCATATTTTCTAGGGAGAAAGCTAGAGGAACTGCGGCAAACAAACATGATATTTCTGTTTGCATAGATGACATTTTATGCACTTGCAGAACGTAAAGACTTTGCTTTTCCGCAAAACCATTTTTACTCTGATATTCCCCGTCCATTGCATACGAATTCCACACCAATTTTTCCGGATATGATTGGATGAAACCGGAAATATCGGGTTGTGTTTTGGCTAACTCAATCCCAGATATTGCTACAGCCTCTGTGTTTGTTTTTCTGGATATTATCCACAGATCTTATTGTTTTGAATGTTTTTTATTAGGGAACATTTCATTTTGAGCTTGGATACAGTAATTGGTTCCACATGGAGACCTAGCTCTACATATTCGTATTTTCTAGGGAGAAAGCTAGAGGAACTGCGGCAAACAACCATGATATTTCTGTTTGTATAGATGACATTTTATGTATTTGCCTAATGAAAAGACTTTGCTTTTCTGCAAAACCATTTTTACTCTGATTTTCTCGGTCCATTGCATACGAATTCCACACCACTTTGTCCGGATATGACTGGATGAAACCAGAAATATCCGGTTGTGTTTTGGCTAACTCAATCCGAAATATTGTGAAAGCCTCTGTGTTTGTGTTTTCTGGATATTATCGACGGACTTTATTGTTTTGAATGTTTTTATCAGGGAACATTTAATTTTGTGCTGTGAAACACTAATTGTTTCCAAATGGAGACTCCAGCTGTACACATTCGTATATTCTACGGAGAAAGTTAGAGGAACTGCGGCAAAGAAACATGATATTTCTGTTTGTCTAGTTGACATTTTATGCACTTGCCTAACGAAAAGACTTTGCTTTTATCCAAAACCATTTTTACTGTGATTTTCTCGGTCGATTGCATACGAATTCCACACCAGTTTCTCCGGATATGACTGGATGAATCCGGAAATATTCGGTTTTGTTTTGGCTAACTCAATCCCAGATATTGCTACAGCCTCTGTGTTTATGTATTCCTGATATTATCCACGGACTTCATTTTTGAATGTTTTTTTTCAAGGAACATTTAAATTTGTGCTTGGAAAAACTAATTGGTTGATCATGGGGACACCAGCTCTACACATTCGTATTTTCTAGGGAGAAAGCTAGAGGAAATGTGACAAACAAACATGATATTTCTGTTTGTATAGATGACATTTTATGCACTTGCCTAATGAAAAGTCTTTGCTTTTTAGCAAAACCATTTTTACTGTGATTTTCTCGGTCCATTGCATACGAATTCCACACGACTTTGTCCGGATATGACTGGATGTAACCAGATCTATCCGGTAGTTTTTTGGCTAACTCAATCCGAAATATTGTGAAAGCCTCTGTGTTTGTGTTTTCTGGATATTATCGACGGACTTTATTGTTTTGAATGTTTTTAGCAGGGAATATTTAATTTTGTACCGTTGAAACATTAATTGTTTCATAATGGGGACACCAGCTCTACACATTCGTATTTTCTAGGGAGAAAGCTAGATGAATTGCAGCAAACAAACATGATATTTCTGTTTCTTTACATGACATTTTATGCACTTGCCAAACATAAACACTTTACTCTTCTCCAAAACCACTTTTATTGTGATTTTCTTGGTCCATTGCATACGAATTATACACCACTTTATCCGGATATGACGGGATGAAACCGGAAATATCTGGGTTTTTTTTGCCTAACTCAATCCCAGATATTGCTGCAGCCTCTATGTTTGTTTTTTCTGGATATTATCCACAGACTTTATTGTTTTGAATGTTTTTTATCGGGGAACATTTTATTGTGAGCTTGGATACAGTAATTGCTTCCACATGGAGACACCAGCTGTCCATATTTGTATTTTTTAGGGAGAAAGCTAGAGGAGCTGCGGCAAACAAACATGATATTTCTGTTTGTATAGATGACATTTTATGCACTTTCCTGATGAAACGACTTTGCTTTTCTCCAAAACCATTTTTACTGTGAATATCTCAGTCCATTGCATACGAATTCCAAGCCATTTTGTCCGGATATGACTGGATGAAACCGAAAATACCCGGTTTTGTTTTGGCTAACTCAATCCCAGATATTGCTACAGCCTCTGTGTTTGTATATTCCTTATATTATCCACGGACTTTATTGTTTTGAATGTTTTTTATCAGGGAACATTTAATTTTGTGCTGTGAAACACTAATTGTTTCCACATGGAGACACCAGCTCTACACATTCGTATTTTCTAGGGAGAAAGCTAAAGGAGCTGGGGCAAACAAACGTGGTATTTCTGTTTGTATAGATGACATTTTATGCACTTGCCTAACGAAAAGACTTTGCTTTTCTCCAAAACCGTTTTTACTCTGATTTTCTCGGTCCATTGCATACGAATTCCACACCACTTTGTCCGGATATGACTGGATGAAACCAGAAATATCCGGTTGTGTTTTGGCTAACTCAATCCGAAATATTGTGAAAGCCTCTGTGTTTGTGTTTTCTGGATATTATCGACGGACTTTATTGTTTTGAATGTTTTTATCAGGGAACATTTAATTTTGTGCTGTGAAACACTAATTGTTTCCAAATGGAGACTCCAGCTGTACACATTCGTATATTCTACGGAGAAAGTTAGAGGAACTGCGGCAAAGAAACATGATATTTCTGTTTGTCTAGTTGACATTTTATGCACTTGCCTAACGAAAAGACTTTGCTTTTATCCAAAACCATTTTTACTGTGATTTTCTCGGTCGATTGCATACGAATTCCACACCAGTTTCTCCGGATATGACTGGATGAATCCGGAAATATTCGGTTTTGTTTTGGCTAACTCAATCCCAGATATTGCTACAGCCTCTGTGTTTATGTATTCCTGATATTATCCACGGACTTCATTTTTGAATGTTTTTTTTCAAGGAACATTTAAATTTGTGCTTGGAAAAACTAATTGGTTGATCATGGGGACACCAGCTCTACACATTCGTATTTTCTAGGGAGAAAGCTAGAGGAAATGTGACAAACAAACATGATATTTCTGTTTGTATAGATGACATTTTATGCACTTGCCTAATGAAAAGTCTTTGCTTTTTAGCAAAACCATTTTTACTGTGATTTTCTCGGTCCATTGCATACGAATTCCACACGACTTTGTCCGGATATGACTGGATGTAACCAGATCTATCCGGTAGTTTTTTGGCTAACTCAATCCGAAATATTGTGAAAGCCTCTGTGTTTGTGTTTTCTGGATATTATCGACGGACTTTATTGTTTTGAATGTTTTTAGCAGGGAATATTTAATTTTGTACCGTTGAAACATTAATTGTTTCATAATGGGGACACCAGCTCTACACATTCGTATTTTCTAGGGAGAAAGCTAGATGAATTGCAGCAAACAAACATGATATTTCTGTTTCTTTACATGACATTTTATGCACTTGCCAAACATAAACACTTTACTCTTCTCCAAAACCACTTTTATTGTGATTTTCTTGGTCCATTGCATACGAATTATACACCACTTTATCCGGATATGACGGGATGAAACCGGAAATATCTGGGTTTTTTTTGCCTAACTCAATCCCAGATATTGCTGCAGCCTCTATGTTTGTTTTTTCTGGATATTATCCACAGACTTTATTGTTTTGAATGTTTTTTATCGGGGAACATTTTATTGTGAGCTTGGATACAGTAATTGCTTCCACATGGAGACACCAGCTGTCCATATTTGTATTTTTTAGGGAGAAAGCTAGAGGAGCTGCGGCAAACAAACATGATATTTCTGTTTGTATAGATGACATTTTATGCACTTTCCTGATGAAACGACTTTGCTTTTCTCCAAAACCATTTTTACTGTGAATATCTCAGTCCATTGCATACGAATTCCAAGCCATTTTGTCCGGATATGACTGGATGAAACCGAAAATACCCGGTTTTGTTTTGGCTAACTCAATCCCAGATATTGCTACAGCCTCTGTGTTTGTATATTCCTTATATTATCCACGGACTTTATTGTTTTGAATGTTTTTTATCAGGGAACATTTAATTTTGTGCTGTGAAACACTAATTGTTTCCACATGGAGACACCAGCTCTACACATTCGTATTTTCTAGGGAGAAAGCTAAAGGAGCTGGGGCAAACAAACGTGGTATTTCTGTTTGTATAGATGACATTTTATGCACTTGCCTAACGAAAAGACTTTGCTTTTCTCCAAAACCGTTTTTACTCTGATTTTCTCGGTCCATTGCATACGAATTCCACACCACTTTGTCCGGATATGACTGGATGAAAACAGAAATATCCGGTTGTGTTTTGGCTAACTCAATCCCAGATATTGCTACAGCCTCTGTGTTTGTGTTTTCTGGATACTATCAATGGACTTTATTGTTTTGAATGTTTTTTATCGGGGAACATTTTATTTTGAGCTTGGATACAGTAATTGGTTCCACATGGAGACACCAGCTGTCCATATTTGTATTTTCTAGGGAGAAAGCTAGAGGAACTGCAGCAAACAAACATGATATTTCTGTTTGTATAGATGACATTTTATGCACTTGCCTAACGAATGACTTTGCTTTTCTCCAAAACCATTTTTACTGTGATTTTCTCGGTCCATTGCCTACAGATTCCAAACCACTTTGTCCGGGTCTGACTGGATGAAACCACAAATATCCGATTGTGTTTTGACTAACAAACTCTGAAATATTTTGAAAGCCTCTGTGTTTGTTTTTTCTGGATATTATCAATGGACTTTATTGTTTTGAATTTTTTTATCAGGGAACATTTTATTTTGATCTTGGATACAGTAATTGTTTCCACCTGGAGACACCAGCTCTACATATTCATATTTTCTAGGGAGAAAGCTATAGGAACTGCGGCAAACAAACATGATATTTCTGTTTGTATATATGACATTTTATGCACTTGCCTAACGAAAAGACTTTCCTTTCCCCAAAACCATTTTTACTGTGATTTTCTCGGTCCCTTGCATACGAATTCCACACCACTTTGTCCGGATATGACTGGATGAAACTGGAAATATGCGGTTTGGTTTTGGCTAACTCAATCCCCGATATTGCTACAGCCTCTGTGTTTGTGTTTTCTGGATACTATTAATGGACTGTATTGTTTTCAATGTTTTTTATCGGGGAACATTTTATTTTCAGCTTGGATACAGTAATTGGTTCCACTTGGAGACACTAGCGCTACCTATTCGTATATTCATTTTTTTTCGTTTTACTTGGATTTTTTTCTTGTTGTTTGTTTTCTTTTTTTTCTTTTTTCTAACATTTATTTAATGAATATTAATTTCCAGTGCACAGTTTATGGATTACAATGGCTTCCCCCTCCTATAACTTCCCTCCCACCCACAACCCTCCCCTCTCCCACTCCCTCTCTCTCAAGATTCATTTGCAATTCTCTTTATATACAGAAGGTCATTTTAGTATAAAGATTTCAACAGTTTGTACCCTCATAGAAACACAAAGTGAAACATACTCTTTGAGTACTAGTTATAGCTTTAAATACAAATATACAGCACATTATGGACAGAGATCCCACGTGAGGAGCAAGTGTACAGTGACTCCTGTTGTTGACCCAACAAATTGACACTCTAATTTATGGCGCCAGTAACCACCCTAGGCTGTCGTCATGAGTTGCCAAGGCTATGGAAGCCTTCCAAGTTTGCCGACTCTGATCATATTTAGACAAGGTCTTAAAAGACAGGGTGAGGATAGTAACCAATGATCCTAAGAGAGGCATTAACCAGGTCTGAACAATTGTACAGCATTAAGTGGGGAAGAGGACCATCAGTACACACAGGTTGGGAGTAGAGCCATTGATGGTAAAGTAGAGGTTATGATTACAAAGGAATGAGGCCCAAGTGCACTAGACAGGGTCTAGAACCAAGGACAGAGTCATTATTAGAGGAGCTAAGAAAGGTGCTGTCTAAGCTACAAGTAATTTTTCTGATTGAGAGGCAAACAGAACCTGATAGAACGGGCTTGATAATAATCTGTTTGGCTTTAGGCCTTGTAAGTTAAGAGGCCCAGACCTATCCATCTCTTCACATGGGGTATATCCTAAGGTAGGTGTGAACCTCCTAGGGGAAGGCACTCTGTTGACTTTCATTACTTGGCTGGCCTGGGAGGAGAGCTAGCCAGGTAAAGGCAGGGGGCATCTCTAACAAGAAATTTACAGTTCTGCCTTCAATGTTGCTGACCCTACTTGGCTGTCACCTCAGCTGCAGTGGTCACTTTGGAAGTTGGGCTGAGTGAAGGTCCTTTCAGCTTAGAGCCAATAAGATCTGTGGCTCTGACCTGGGCATCCTTCGACTCCAGGGCAGGTCCATTTCCAGTGATCCAACTCTTGGCAGAGCTGCCAGGGCTCTTCACAAGCTGACTTCTGCTGAAGCCCAGGCTTACCACATTGAAAGCCACTGCAGTGGACTGGCCTGTTGGGTCTCCTTGAGGGCAGATCACTGTACAGATCAGCCATTAATAGGCCTGCCACCCATTGCTTCTGATGCCTAGCTTTCTTTTCCTCCTGGTTTGTGTTAAAGCAGACCAGAGGATGCAAGTCAAGGGAGTGCCCAAGTCCCATCTCTAATCTTCGGTGGCCTGAATTACAAGTCTATAGTCACAGGCATGTTCTGTAGTAGTTTTTCTAATTAGACAATGCCCATGAGGAAAATTATATTTTCACTTTAAAACTTTCTTTCCCTTTGGTCTGAAAGTGAGGTATTTTTTCTACTTACTGTATTCTTCACTGATGGCGAAGTAAATCTAGCTATGAGATTATTATTTAAGTTCTTATTTTGGCTATGCTATGACAGAAAAATGTTAGCCATCTCTTTTATAAGGTCTAAAGATTAAATTTTGCGTCCTACAGATTCCTTCATAATAGAATTAGTTTCCTACCTTGAAGAGAATAGAGAAATGAAAGAACAAGTTGTGCTTAGAATAGAGAAATGAGGGAGCCAGTCCTCGATCGCTTGCTGACAATAGCAATATTACATGAACACTTAGCAAACAGTTTCAACCATTAGATAACAACTTAAGAAAACATTTACCAGAAGGTACAATGCCGCGGCGCCGGCACACCGGGTTCTGGTCCCGGTCAGGGCACCGATCCTGTCCCGGTTGCCCCTCTTCCAGGCCAGCTCTCTGCTGTGGCCAGGGAGTGCAGTGGAGGATGGCCCAAGTGCTTGGGCCCTGCACCCCATGGGAGACCAGGAGAGGCACCTGGCTCCTGCCATCAGATCAGCGCGGTGCGCCGGCCGCAGCGCGCCTACCACGGCGGCCATTGGAGGGTGAACCAACGGCAAAAGGAAGACCTTTCTCTCTGTTTCTCTCTCACTATCCACTCTGTCAAAAATAAGAATAAAATTAAAAAAAAAGAAGGTACAATGCCGTCTAAAAATATTAAGAATCGTTTATTTGGAAACACCTCTTCGTATTTTCTATGGAGAAAGCTAGAGGAACTGTGGCAAACAAACATGATATTTCTGTTTGTATCGATGACATTTTATGCACTTGCCTAAGGAAAAGACTTTGCTTTTCTCCAAAACAATTTTTACTGGGATTTTCTCGGTCCATTGCATACGAATTCCACACCACGTTGTCTGGATATGACTGGATGAAAACAGAAATATCCGGTTGTGTTTTGGCTAACTCAATCTGAAATTTTGTGAAAGCCCCTTGTTTGTGTTTTCTGGATATTATCAATGGACATTATTGTTTTGAATGTTTTTATCAGGGAACATTTAATTTTGTATCGTTGAAACACTAATTGGTTCATCATGGGAACACCAACTCTAAACATTCATTTTTTCCAGGGAGAAAGCTAGAGGAACTGCGGCAAACCTGCTGTGGCCAGGGAGTGCAGTGGAGGATAGCCCAAGTGTTTGGCCTCTTCACACCATGGGAGACCAGGATAAGCACCTGGCTCCTTCCATCAGAACAGCGTGGTGCGCCGGCCACAGCGCGCTACTGCGGCGGCCATTGGAGGGTGAACCAAAGGCAAAAGGAAGACCTTTCTCTCTGTCATCTCTCACTGTCCACTCTGCCTGTCCAAAAAAAAAAAAGATATTTCTGTTTGTATAGATGGCATTTGATGCACTTGCCTAACAAAAATACGTTGCTGTTCTCCAAAACCATTTTTACTCTGAATTTCTCGGTCCATTGCATACGAATTCCAAACCACGTTGTCTGGATATCACTGGATGCAACCAGAAATATCCGGTTGTGTTTTGGCTAGCTAATCCAAAATATTGCTACAGCCTCTGTGTTTGTGTTTTCTGGATATTATCGATGGACTTTATTGTTTTGAATATTTTTATCAAGGAACATTTATTTTGGTACCGTAGAAACACTAATCGGTTCATCATGGGGACACCAGCTCTACACATTCGTATTTTCTAGGGAGAAAGCTAGAGGAACTTCGGCAAGCAAACATGATATTTCTGTTTGTATCGATGACATTTTATGCACTTGCCTAATGAAAAGACTTTGCTTTTCTCCAAAACCATATTTCCTGTCATTTTCTCGGTCCATTGCATAAGAATTCCACACCACTTTGTCCGGATATGACTGGATGAAACTGGAACTATCCAGTTTTGTTTTGGCTAACTCAATCCGAAATATTGCTACACCCTCTGTGTTTCTGCATTCCTGATATTATCCACAGACTTTATTGTTTCGAATGTTCTTTATCAGGGAACATTTAATTTTGTGCTGTGAAACACTAATTGTTTCCACATGGAGACACCATCTCTACACATTCGTATTTTCTACGGAGAAAGCTAGAGGAACTGCGGTACACAAACATGATATTTCTGTTTGTATACATGACATTTTATGCACTTGCCTAACGAAAAGCCTTTGCTTTTCTCCAAAACCATTTTTACTGTGATTTTCTGGGTCCATTTCATACGAATTCCACACCACTTTGTCCGGATATGATTGGATGAAACCAGAAATATCCGGTTGTGTTTTGGCTAACTCAATCTGTAGTATTGTGAAAGCCTCTGTGTTTGTGTTTTCTGGATATTATCGATGGAGTTTATTGTTTTGAATGTTTTTTATTGGGGAACATTTTATTTTGAGCTTGGATATAGTAATTGATTCAACATGGAGACACCAGCTCTACATATTCCTCCTTTCTAGGGAGAAAGCTAGAGGAACTGCGACAAACAAACATGATATTTCTGTTTGTATAGATGACATTTTATGCAATTGCCTAATGAAAAGACTTTGCTTTTCTCCAAAACCATTTGTACTGTGATTTTCTCGGTCCATTGCATACAAATTCCACACCACTTTGTCCCGATATGACTGGATGAAACCAGAAATATCTGGTTGTTTTGGCTAACTCAATCCCAGATATTGCTACAGCCTCTGTGTTTCTGCATTCCTGATATTATCCACAGACTTTATTGTTTTGAATGTTCTTTATCAGGGAACATTTAATTTTGTACCGTTGAAACACTAATTGTTTCCACATGGAGACACCAGCTCTACACAATCGTAATTTCTTTTTTTATTAAACTTTTATTTAATGCATATAAATTTCAAAAGTACAGCTCATGGGTTACAATGGCTTCAATCTCCCAAAACTTCCCTCCCAACCACAACTGTCCCCTTTCCCTCTTTCTCTCCCATTCCAATAACATCATGATTCATTTTCATTCCTCTTTATATACAAAAGATCAGTTTAGTATAAATTAGGTAATGATTTCAACAGTTTGCCCCCATATAGCAACGCAAAGTGAAAAAAAATACTGTAGGAGTACTAGTTATAGCATTAAATAAGGGTGTACAGCACATTAAAGGCAGAGATCCTACATAATATTTTTTTAATTAATTAATTTTCTCTGTCATTTCCAATTTAACACCAGGTTTTTTTTTTCATTTCCAATTATCTTTATATACAGAAGATCAATCAGTATATAATTAGTAAGGATCTGATCAGTTTGTACGCATGCAGAAACACAAAGTGTAAAAATACCGTTTCAGTACTAGTTATAGCATCACTGCACATTAGACAACACATTAAGGACAGATCCCACAGGGGATGTAAGTACACAGTGACACCTGTTGCTGACTTAACAATTTGACACTCTTGTTCATGGCGTCAGTAATTGAATTCATAATTTCGACAGAGAAACCTATAGGAACTGTGGCAAACAAACATGATATTTCTGTTTCTATAGCTGACATTTTATGCACTTGCCTAACGAAAATACTTGCTTTTCTCCAAAACCATTTGTACTGTGATTTTCTTGGTCCATTGCATACGAATTCCACACCAGTTTGTCCAGATATGACTGGATGAAACCAGAAATATCTGGCTGTGTTTTGCCTAACTCAATCCGAAATATTGCTACACCCTCTGTGTTTGTGTATTCCTGATATTATCCACGGACCTTATTTTTTTTGAATGTGTATTTTTTTTCAGTGAGCATTTAATTTTGTGCTTGGAAACACTAATTAGTCCACATGGAGACACCAGCTCTACACATTCGTATTTTCCAGGGAGAAACTAGAGGTACTGCGGCAAAAAAAACATGATATTTCTGTTTGTATAGATGACATTTTATGCACTTGCCTAACGAAAAGACTTTCCTTTTCTCCAAAACCATTTGTACTGTGATTTTCTCGGTCCATTGCATACGAATTCCACACCACTTTGTCCGGATATGACTGGATGAAACCGGAAATATCCGGTTTTATTTTGGCTAACTCAATCAGAAATACTGTGAAAGCCTCTGTGTTAGTGTATTCCTGATATTATCCACGCACTTTATTGTTTTGAATGTTTTTTATCGGGGAACATTTAATTTTGTGCTTGCATACTCTAATTGCTTCCAGATGGAGACACCTGCTCCACATATCTGATTTTGTATGGAGAAATCTAGAGGAATTTCGGCAAACATGTTATTTCAGTTTGTATCGATGATAATTTATCTACTTGCCTAATAAAAAGACTTTGCTTTTCCACAAAACCATTTTGACTATGATTTTCTCGTTCCATTGCATACGAATTCCACACCAGTTGGTCCGGATATGACTGGATGAAACCGGAAATATCCGGTTTTATTTTGGCTAACTCAATCCCAGTTATTGCTACAGCCTCTGTGTTTGTCTTTTCTGTATATTATCGATGGACTTTATTGTTTTGAATATTGTTTTCAGGGAATATTTAATTTTGTACCGTGGAAACACTAACTGGTTCATCATGGGGTCAAGTTCTCTACACATTCGTATTTTCTAGGGAGAAAGCTAGAGGAACTGCAGCAAACAAACATGATATTTCTGTTTGCATAGATGACATTTTATGCACTTGCCTAACGAAAGAATTTGCTTTTCTCCAAAACCATTTTTTCTGTAATTATCTCGGTCCACTGCATACGATTTCCAGACCAGTTTGTCCGCTTAAGACTGGATGAAAACGGAAATATCCGGTTTTTTTTTTTTTTTTTTTTGGCTAACTCAATCCCACATGTTCCTACAGTCTCTGTGTTTGTGTTTTCTGGATAATATCCACGGACTTTATTGTTTTGAATGTTTTTTATCAGGGAACATTTAATTTTGTGCTTGAAATCAACAATTGATTCCACATGGAGACACCAGCTCTACACATTCGTATTTTCTAGGGAGAAAGCTAGAGGAACTGCGGCAAACAAACATGATATTTCTGTTTGTATAGATGACATTTTATGCACTTGCCTAATGAAAACACTTTGCTTTTCTCCAAAACCATTTTCACTGTGATTTTCTCGGTCCATTGCATACGAATTCCAAATGATTTCTCCGGATATGACTGGATGAAACTAGAAATATCCGGTTCTGTTTTGGCTAACTCAATCCGAAATATTGTGAAAGCATCTGTGTTTGTGTTTTCTGGATATTGTGGATGGACTTTATTGTTTTGAATGTTTTTATGAGGGAACATTTAATTTTGTACCGTTGAAACACTAATTGGTTCATCATGGGGACACCAGCTCTACACATTCGTATTTTCTAGGGAGAAAGCTAGAGGAACTGTGGCAAACAAACATGATATTCCTGTTTGTATAGATGGCATTTTATGCACCAGCCTAACGAAAAGACTTTGATTTTCTCCAAAACCATTTTTACTCTTATTTTCTCGGTCCATTACATCCGAATTCCAAACGACTTTTTCAGGATATAACTGAATGAAACCGGAAATATCCGTTTGTGTTTTGGCTAATTCAATGCAAAATATGGTGAAAGTTTCCGTGTATGTGTTTTCTGGATATTATCAACGTACTTTATTTCTTTGAATGTTTTTTATCAGGGAAAATTTTATTTTGAGCTTGGATACAGTAAGTGGTTCCACATGGAGACACCAGCTCCACACATTCATATGTTCTAGGGAGAAAGCTAGAGGAACTGCGGCACACAAACATGATATTTCTGTTTCGATCGATGATAATTTTTCTACTTCCCTAACGAAAAGACTTTGCTTTTCTCCAAAACTTTTGTTACTCTGATTTTCTCGGTACATTGCATACGAATTCCACAACACTTTGTCCGGATATTACTGGATGAAAACAGAAATATACGTTTGTGTTTTGGCTGACTCAATCTGAAATATTGTGAAAGCCTCTGTGTTTGTGTTTTCTGGATATTATCGATGGACTTTATTGTTTTGAATGTTTTTATCAGGGAACATTTAATTTTGTACCGTAGAAACACTAAATGGTTCTTCATGGGGACACCAGCTGTACACATTCGTATTTTCTAAGGAGAAAGCTAGAGGAACTGCGGCAAACAAACATGATATTTCTGTTTGTATCGATGACATTTTATGCACTTGCCTAACGAAAAGACTTTGCTTTTCTCCAAAACCATTTGTACTCTGATTTTCTCGGTTGATTGCATACAAATTCCACACCAGTTTGTCTGCATATGACTGGATGAAACCAGAAATATCCGGTTGTCTTTTGGCTAACTCAATCCGAAGTATTGTGAAAGCCTATGTGTTTTATTTTTTTCAGGATATTATCGATGGAGTTTATTGTTTTGAATGTTTTTATCAGGGAACATTTTATTTTATGCTTGGAAACACTAATTGGTTCATCATGGAGATACCAGCTCTACACATTCGTATTTTCTAGGGAGAAAGCTAGAGGAACTGCGGCAAACAAACCTGATATTTCTGTTTGTATCGATGGCATTTTATGCACTTGCCTAACAAAAAGACTTTGCTTCTCTCCAAAACCACTTGTACTGTGATATTCCCGGTCCATTTTATATGAATTCCACACAGTTTGTCCGGATATGACTGGATGAAACATTAAATATCTGGTTTTGTTTTGGCTAACTCAATCCCAGATATTGCTACAGCCTCTGTGTTTGTTTTTTCTGGATATTATCCACAGACGTTATTGTTTTGAATGTTTTTTATTAGGGAACATTTCATTTTGAGCTTGGATACAGTAATTGGTTCCACATGGAGACACCAGCTCTACATATTCGTATTTTTTAGGGAGAAAGCTAGAGGAACTGCGACAAACAAACATGATATTTCTGTTTGTATAGATGACATTTTATGCACATGCCTAATGAAAAGACTTTGCTTTTCTCCAAAACCCTTTTTCCTGTGATTTTCTCCGTGCATTGCATATGAATTCCACACCACTTTCTCCGGATATGCCTGGATGAAACCAGAAATATCCGGTTGTGTTTTGGCTAACTCAATCCCACATATTGCTACAGCCTCTGTATTGTGTTTTCTGGATATTAGCAACGGACTTTATTGTTTTGAATGTTTTTTATAGGGGAACATTTAATTTTGTACCATTGAAACACTAATTGGTTCATCATGGGAACACCAGGTCTACACATTCATGTTATCTAGGGAGAAAGCTAGAGGAACTGTGGCAAACAAACATGATTTTTGTGTTTGTATCGATGATATTTTATGCACTTGCCTAACGAAAAGACTTTGCTTTTCTCCAAATCCATTTTTACTGTGATTTTCTCATTACATTGCATACAAATTCCACACCAGTTCATCGAATAACACTGGATGAAACCGGAAATATCCGGTTGTGTTTTTGCTAACTCAATCCCAGATATTGCTACAGCCTCTGTGTTTGTGTATTCCTGATATTATCCACGGAGCTCATGGTTTTGAATGTTTTTTTGGGAGAACATTTAATTTGTGCTTGGAAACACTAATTGTTTCCACATGGAGGCACCAGCTCTACACATTCATATTGTCTAGGGAGAAAGCTAGAGGAACTGCGGCAAACAAATATGATATTTCTGTTTGTATCGCTGACATTTTATGCACTTGCCTAACGAAAAGACTTTGCTTTTCTCAAAACCATTTTACTGTGATTTTTTTGATTCATTGCATACGAATTCCACACCACTTTACCGGATATGACTGGATGAAACCGGAAATATCCAGTTGTGTTTTGGCTAACTCAATCCGAAATATTCTGAAAGCCTCTGTGTTTGTGTTTTCTGGATATTATCGATGGACTTCATTGTTTTGAATGTTTTTATGAGGGAACATTTAATTTTGTACCATTGAAACACTAATTGGTTCATCATGGGAACACCAGCTCTACACGTTCGTATTTTCTAGGGAGAAAGCAAGAGGAACTGCGGCAAACAAACATGATATTTCTGTTTGTATAGATGACATTTTATGCACTTGCCTAATGAAAAGACTTTGCTATTCCCCAAAAACATTTTTACTGTGTATATCTCGGTCCATTGCATACGAATTCCACACCAATTGACTGGATATGATGGGATGAAACCGGAAATATCCGGTTTTGTTTTGGCTAACTCAATCCCAGATATTGCTACAGCCTCTGTATTGTGTTTTCTGGATACTATCCACGGACTTTATTGTTTTGAATGTTTTTTATCGAAGAACACTTTATTTTACGCTTCGATACATTCATTGGTTCCTCATGGAGACACCAGCTCTACGTATTCGTATTTTCTAGGGAGAAAGCTAGAGGAACTGCGGCAAACAAACATGATATTTCTGTTTTTATCGATGATATTTTATGCACTTGCCGAACGAAAAGACTTTGTTTTTCTACACAACCATTTTTACTGTGATTTTCTCGTTCCATTGCATACGAATTCCACACCAGCTTACCGGATAAGACTGGATGAAACCGGAAATATCAGGTTGTGTTTTGGCTAACTGAATCCAAAATATTGTAAAAGACTCTGTGTTTGTGTTTTCTGGATATTATAAATGGACTTCATTGTTTTGAATGTATTTATCAGGGAACATTTAATTTTGTACCATAAAACACTAATTGGTTCATCATGGGAACACCAGCTCTACACATTCGTATTATCTAGGGAGAAAGCTAGAGGAACTGCGGCAAACAAACATGATATTTCTGTTTGTATAGATGACATTTTATGCACTTGCCTAACGAAAAGACTTTGTTTTTCTCCAAAACCATTTTTACTGTGATTTTCTCGGTCCCTTGCATACGAATTCCACACCACTTTGTCTGGATATGACTGGATGAAAACAGAAATATCCGGTTTTGTTTTGGCTAACTCAATACTTAATATTGTGAAAGCCTCTGTGTCTCTGTTTTCTGCATATTACCAACGGACTTTATTTTTTGAATGTTTTTTATCGCTGAACATTTAATTTTGTGCTGCGAAACACTAATTTGTTCCACATGGAGACATCAGCTCTACACATTTGTGCTTTCTAGGGAGAAATCTAGAGGAACTGCGGCAAACAAACATGATATTTCTGTTTGTCTAGATGACATTTTATGCACTTGCCTATCGAAAAGACTTTGCTTTTCTCCAAAACCATTTTTACTGTGATTTTTTGGTTCATTGCATACGAATTCCACACCACTTCTTCCGGATATGACTGGATGAAACCAGAAATATGTGGTTGTGTTTTGCTAACTCAATCCGAAATATTGTGAAAGCCACTGTGTTTGTTTTTTCTGGATATTATCAATGGACTTTCTTTTTTTTTTCTTTTATTTAATGAATATATATTTCCAGTGTATAACTTATGGATTACAATGGCTTCCCCCTCACATAACTTCCCTCACACCCGCAACCCTCCCCTCTCCCACTCCCTCTCTCCTTTCTTTTGCATCAAGATTCATTTTGAATTCTCTTTATATACAGAAGATCAATTTAGTATATATGAAGTAAAGATTTCAACAGTTTGCACCCACATAGAAACACAAAGTGAAACATACGGTTTGAGTACTAATTATAGCATTAAATCACAATGTACAGCACATTAAGGACAGAGATCCCACATGAGGAGCAAGTGCACAGTGGCTCCTGTTGTTGACCCAACAAATTGACACTCTAGTTTATGGCGCCAGTAACCATCCTAGGCTGTCATCATGAGTTGCCAAGGCTATGGAAGCCTTCCAAGTTTGCCGACTCTGATCATATTTAGACAAGGTCATAAAAGACAGAGTGAGGATAGTAACCAATGATCCTAAGAGTGGCATTTACCAGGTTTGAACAATTGTACAGCATTAAGTGGGGAAGAGGACCATGAGTACACCGAGGTTGGGAGCACAGCCATTGGTGGTAGAGTAGAGGTTATGATTACAAAGGTATGAGGCCCAAGTGCACTAGACAGGGTCTAGAACAAAGGACAGAGTCATTATTAGAGGAGCTAAGAAAGGTGCTGTCTAAGCTACAAGTAATTTTTCTGATTGAGAGGCAAATAGAACCTGATAGAAGGGGCTTGATAATCATCTGGTGGGCTTTAGGCCTTGTAAATACAGAGGCCCAGACCTATCTATCTATTCACATGTGGTATATCCTAAGGGAGGTGTGAAGCTCCTAGGGGAAGGCACTCTGTTGACTTTGATTACTTGGCTGGCCTGGGAGGAGAGCTGGCCAGGTAAAGGCAGGGTCATCTATAACAAGAAATTGACAGTTCTTTTGCAATGTTGCTGACCCTACTTGACCAAACCCTCAGCTGCAGTGGTCACTTTGGAAGTTGGGCTGAGTGAAGGGCTTTTCAGCTTAGAGCCAATAAGATCTGTGGCTCTGACCTGGGCATCCTTCGACTCCAGGGCAGGTCCATTTCCAGTGATCCAACTCTTGGCAGAGCTACCAGGGCTCTTCACAAGCTGACTTCTGCTGAAGCCCAGGCTTACCACATTGAAAGCCACTGCAGTGGACTGGCCTGTTGGGTCTCCTTGAGGGCAGATCACTGTACAGATCAGCCATTAATAGGCCTGCCACCCATTGCTTCTGATGCCGAGCTTTCTTTTCCTCCTGGATTGTGTTAAAGCAGACCAGAGGATGCAAGTCAAGGGAGTGCCCAATTCCCATCTCTAATCTTCTGCAGCCTGAACTACAAGTCTATAGTCACAGGCATGTTCTGCAGTAGTTTTTCTGAGGTAGACAATGCCCATGAGGAAAATTATATTCTCACTTGAAAACCTTCTTTCCCTTTGGTCTGAAAGGGAGGTTTTTTCTACTTACTGTATACTTCGCTGATGGCAAAGTGAATCTACTAGGAGATTATTATTTAAGTTCTTATTTTGGCTATGCTATGACAGAAACATGTTAGCCATCTCTTTTATAAGGTCTAAAGATTAAATTGTGCATCCTACAAATTCCTTTATAATAGAATTAGTTTCCTACCTTGAGAATAGAGAAATGAAAGAACAAGTTGTGCTTAGAATAGAGAAATGAGGGAGCAAGTCCTAGATCGCTTACTGACAATAGCAATATTACATGAACACTTAGCAAACCGTTTCAACCATTAGATAACAACTTAAGAAAACATTTACCAGAAGGTCCAATGCCTTCTATACATTTTAAGAATCATGTATTTGAAAACACCTCTTAAATATCTAACATGGTGTAGTTTGTTTAGCCAGTAAACTTAAGCACAACCATCTAAAATGTTTTTAGTTTCTTTCTACCAACAAGTATAAAACATATGATACAGAGATCCAGGTCACACCAATTAAAAAGTATCTTTGATTGATTTTAGCAGCTTAAATTTATGGACAATCTTATCTATAAGCCATTTAAAATAAAACTCTTAATAAAATTTCCCCATGGGGATATACAATATGTACACACATATAACATAGCATAATAGACCAATATAGCAATTTTAATAATAGCTTTTAAAATCTTTAACTCTTTTTCTAGATTGCCAATGGATTT
This sequence comes from Lepus europaeus, assembly GCF_033115175.1. Lineage (NCBI taxonomy): Eukaryota > Metazoa > Chordata > Mammalia > Lagomorpha > Leporidae > Lepus > Lepus europaeus. The sequence continues at coordinate 1,040,045 of NW_026909478.1, forward strand.
GAATTGCTTTTTGTTTTTAGTAACCTCAGTTAACCATACTTTCTCTCAGTTGGTACTGTTAATACATTATTGGCTTCATCTGTTTACAGAGTCATCCCAAAGTACTGAATACAATAAAAGTGGCTGGAAAAAGTCCATAGGAACCTATAGGAGGACAGCTAAACACAGAACCAACAACGCTTTAGTTTTATGAGCAGCACATCCTATATAATTAGGGATGACAAAAGACTTTAAGTCGCCATGTTTAAAATTATAAACTCATCAACCAACAAGAGGCACTTGCTTACTTCACAGTATTTTTGAAAGCACTTGTAGGATTTTACAATTATTTAACCATTTAGGCCTCTGGGGCTTTCTCATTAAGATAACTATCATGTCTAGTAACACAAGATCATTAGACTTTTTAATTCTCAAACATTTATATTAATAGCATTTTCCATTATAGAAACTTAAAGTCTGGTACCACATCACATCCTGACAGTCCTTCTAATATAATCCAAATAGCCTGCTTAGTTGGTGTCTCTATAAGATGAGAGACATAGGTCCTTCGATTTTTTCAGTTGGGCCCAAACTGGAAAAACCAAAGTCCAGGATTTACTGGAAATTTTAGAGACCAGATTGTTTGAAACTTTGATTTTTTGCATGCCTGTCAAGAATGCCAAGAAGGCTCAAAATCCAAAATATCTGGTTGAAATAAGATTCCTTAAAATCATGACATAACATAGACCAAATTTGATCATTGTTACAAGGTGACTATTCAAATCTTTGAAAATAAGCACATATTTAAATAACCCATAGCTCTTAGTAAAAATTCAGCTGTTTTTGAACAATTAGAATTTAACAGACATCAAGAGCACATGATAGATTACTTTAACACATTGCTTTAGCAGAGCATCAGAGTTTAATTCTATGTCAAAGAGAAATTGAGCTTCCTGTGATCTTTTGCTGTGAGGTTTCCTTCCTTTACCTTCTTTCATATTGGTGACCGTGTTTCTGTGTTTCTGTGTGTAACACATCTTTAAGCATCTTTTGCAGGGCAGGATGAGTGGCAACAAATTCTTTCAGTTTCTGTTTGCTATGAAAAGTCTTAATTTCACCTTCATTCACAAATGAGAGCTTTGCAGGATATAGTATTCTGGGCTGGCAGTTTTTCTCTCTTAATACCTGGGCTATGTCTCGCCATTCCCTTCTAGCTTGTAGGGTTTCTGATGAGAAGTCTGCTGTGAGTCTAATTGGAGATCCTCTAAGAGTAATCTGACGTTCTCTCTTGCACATTTTAGGATCTTTTCTTTATGTTTCACTGTGGTGAGTTTGATTACAACATGTCGTGGTGAGGATCTCTTTTGGTCATGTTTATTAGGGGTTCTATAAGCTTCCTGTACTAAGATGCCTCTGTCCTTCTCCAAACCTGGGGAATTTTCTGCTAGTATCTCACTGAAAAGGCCTTCTAATCCTTTCTCCCTCTCCATGCCTTCAGGAACTCCTAGAACCCGAATGTTGGGTTTTTTAATAGTATCCTGTAGATTCCCGACAATATTTTTTAGATTTCTGATTTCTTCTTCTTTTCTTTGGTTTGCCTGTTTCCTTTCCTGTTCTCCGTCTTCTAAGTCTGATATTCTCTCTTCTGCTTCACCCATTCTGTTTTTAAGGCTCTCTAATGTGTTTGTCATTTGATCCATTGAATTCTAAATTTCATTATGATTTCTCCTCACTATCACCGTTTCTTGTTCCACTAGTTGTTTCATTTCATTTTGATTCCTCCTTAATATTTCATTTCCACGAGAGAGATTTTCTATCTTGTCCATTAAGGATTTCTGTAGTTCAAGAATTTGTTTTTGAGAACTTCTTAATGTTCTCATCAATTTTTTGAGATCCGCTTCTTGCATTTCTTCGATCTCATCGTCTTCATAATCTTGAATTGGGGTGTCTTTTTCATTTGGGGGCGTCATAATGTCTTCCTTGTTCTCGTTAGCTTGGTTTTTGTGTTTGTTGTTTGGCATGTAGGAGATATTTGGTTTCTTCACTGTGGTGTTTTTTCTTGTTACACTATGGCTCTATATTAAGTGGACTGTCTGCTTTCAGTGGAGTCTTAGAGGCTTGAGATGAGTGTGGACTGAGAGCTGTGTTTGGTTCCTCAGGGTGGAGGGTGTGTCAAAGATGACACTCCCAGGTTAGGTGTGGTAAATGTCTCTTTCTTTTTTTGATTCAAAAGGGAAGTAATTCTGCACAGCTGAACGTAATTGGAGGTAGTTAGCAGGCAAATGATATACCCACAGGAGCCAGAGATCAGAAGCTCTTTCCCAAGGACCACACAGGAAATCTGTGCTGCCCTCAGTGTGGGCTCCAATTCTCCTGCAGTCTCCCACTGGGTTGCCAAGTTAGATCCTAACCTCCTGTTATTTCACCCCTCCCCCCAGAGTCAGGTGTTTCTGCTAGGCTCAGGGCCGGTGCAGACCTGAGGTTGCCCTGCTTATGACGTATGTCCAAAATGGCTCCTGCTCTGTCTTGCTCACCTTTGAGAGGTGAGTGGAGAGAGAGAAACTTGTGTCCGTATCAGTCACTTTTATTTTTTTTTTCCTCTCTCTCTTCTAGTTAGCCTGGTGAATTTTTCCCCACGGAGTTTCAAGCCTCGTTCCCTCTAGCCTCCTCTTTCCACTTGCCCGCTGGTGTCTCGGGCTATTGAGGTTCGGCTCACCTTACGTTCCAGCGCTGATGCGTTGAGTCTGCCGCTGGTGTCCCGAACTTGGGCTCCCACGCTCTCCACGCAGGTACACTGTGAATCACTAGTTCCGTAAGTGTTTCCTCTGCTGTTTCATCCCCTACTCTTCCTTGACCCTGCAGTATGTCCACTTATATTAAACTGTCTATCCCCCTGACTAATAGTTTGCTCCCTGCCTATTGCGCCATCATGCCGCTCTCCTAATTTCCTATCCGGAATTTATTCTTTTGAATGTTTTTTATCGGGGAACATTTTATTTTGAGCTTGGATACAGTAATTGGTTCCACATGGAGACAACAGCTGAACATATTCGTATTTTCTAGGGAGAAAGCTAGAGGAACTGTGGCGAACAAACATGATATTTCTGTTTGTATAGATGACATTTTATGCACTTGCCTAACGGAAAGACTTTGCTTTTCTCCAAAACCATTTGTACTGTGATTTTCTCGGTCCATTGCATCCGAATTCCACAACACTTTGTGCGGATATGACTGGATGAAAGCAGAAATATCCGGTTGTGTTTTGGCTAACTCAATCCGAAATATTGTGAAAAACTCTGTGTTTGTGTTTTCAGGATATTATCGATGGACTTTATTGTTTTGAATGTTTTTATCTGGAAACATTTAATTTTGTACCCTTGAAACACTAATTGGTTCATCATGGGAACACCAGCTCTACACAATCGTATTTTCTAGGGAGAAAGCTAGAGGAACTGCAGCAAACAAACATGATATTTCTGTTTGTATAGATGACATTTTATGCACTTGCCTAACGAAAAGACTTTGCTCTTCTCCAAAACCATTTTTACTGTGATTTTCTCGATCCATTGCATACGAATTCCACATCAGTTTGTCCGGATATGACTAGATGAAAGCGGAAATATCCGGTTTTGTTTTGACCAACTGAATCCCTGATATTGCTACAGCCTCTGTGTTTGTATTTTCTGGATATTATCAACGGACTATATTGTTTTGAATATTTTTTATCAGGGAACATTTAACTTTGTTCTTGGAAACAGTAATTGTTTCCACATGGAGACACCAGCTGAACATATTCATATTTTCTAGGGAGAAGCTAGAGGAACTACTGCAAACAAACATAGTATTTCTGTTTGTATAGACTTTTTCCGGATATGACAGAATGAAACCGGAAATATCCGGTATTGTTTTGGCTAACTCAATCACAGATATTGCTACAGCTTCTGTGTTTGTGTATACCTGATATTATACACGTACTTCATTGTTTTCAATGTTTTTTATTAGGGAACATTTTATTTTGATCTTGGAAACACTAATGGATTTCATTGGAGACACCAGCTGCGATTTTCTCGGTCCATTGCATATGATTTCCACACCACTTTTTCCAGATATGACTGGATGAAACCTGAAATATCCGGTTGTGTTTTGGCTAACTCAATCCGAAATATTGTGAAAGCCTCTGTGTTTCTGTTTTCTGGATATTATCGATGGACTTTTTTGTTTTCAATGTTTTTATCAGGGAAGATTTTATTTTGTTTCGTAGAAACAATAATTGGTTCCACATGGAGACATCAGCTCTACACATTCGTATTTTCTAGGGAGAAAGCTAGAAGAAATGCGGCAAACATAATGATATTTCCTTTTGTATAGATGACATTTTATGCAATTGCCTAACGAAAAGACTTTGCTTTTCTCCAAAACCATTTGTACTGTGAATATCTCAGTCCATTGCATACGAATCCCACACCAGTTTGTCCGGATATGACTGGATGAAACCGGAAATATCTGGTTTTGTTTTGGCTGATTCAATCCGAGATATGGCTACAGCCTCTGTGTTTATGTATTCCTGATATTATCCATGGACTTTATGGTTTTGAATATTTTTTTATCAGGGAACATTTAATTTTGAGCTTGGAATCCCTATTTGGTTCCACATGGAGACACAAGCTCTAAACATTCATATTTTCTAGGGAGACAGCTAGAGGAACTGCAGCAAACAAACATGATATATCTGTTTGTATAGATGACATTTTATGCACTTGCCTAAGGAAAAGACTTTGCTTTTCTCCAAAACAATTTTTAATGTGATGTTCTCGGTATATTGTATACGAATTCCACACCACTTTGTCCAGATATGACTGGATGAAACCAGAAATATCTGGTTGTGTTTTGGCTAACTCAATCCGAAATATTGTGAAAGACTCTGTGTTTGTGTTTTCTAGATATTATCGATGGACTTTATTGTTTTGAATATTTTTATGAGGGAACATTTAATTTTGTTGTTGGAATCACTAATTGGTTCCACATGGAGACACCAGCTCTACACAATCGTATTTTCTCGGGATCATTGCTAGAGGAACTGCGGCAAACAAACATGATATTTCTGTTTGTATAGATGACATTTTATGCACTTGCCTAACAAAAAGACTTTGCTTTTCTCCAAAACCATTTTTCTGTGATTTTCTCAGTACCCTTCATATGAATTCCACACAGTTTGTCTTGATATGACTAGATGAAACCGGATATATCCGGTTTTGTTTTGGCTAACTCAATCCCAGATATTGCTACAGCCTCTGTGTTTGTTTATTCCTGATATTATCCACGGACTTTACTGTTTTGAATGCTTTTCATCAGGGAACATTTAATTTTGTACCGTTGAAACACTAATTGGTTCATCATAGGGACACCAGCTCTACACATTCGTAATTCTAGCGAGAAAGCTAGAGGAACTGCGGCAAACAAACATGATATTTCTGTTTGTATAGATGACATTTTATGCACTTGCCTCTAGAAAAGAGTTTGCTTTTCTCCACAACCATTTTTACTGTGATTTGCTCCGTCCATTGCATACGAATTCCACACCAGTGTGTGCGGATATAACTGGATGAAACCGGACATATCCGGTTGTGTTTTGGTTAACCCAATCCCAGATATTGCTACAGCCTCTGTGTTTGTGTATTCCTGATATTATACACAGATTTTATTGTTTTGAATGTTTTTTTATCAGGGAGCATTTAATTTTGTTCTTGGAATCACTAATTGGTTCCACATAGAGACACCAGCTCTACACATTCGTATTTTCTAGGGAGAAAACTAGAGGAACTGCGACAAACAAACATGATATTTCCGTTGTATAGATGACATTTGATGCACTTGCCTAACGAAAGACTTTGCTTTTCTCCAAAACCATTTTTACTCTGATTTTTTTGGTTCATTGCATACGAATTCCACACTAGTTTGTCCGGATATGACTGGATGAAACCGGAAATAACCGGTTGTGTTTTGGCTAACTCAATCCGAAATATAGTGAAAGCCTCTATGTTTGTGTTTTCTGGATATTATCAATGGATTATATGTTTTTGAATGTTTTTTTATCGGGGAAAATTTTATTTTGAGCTTGGATACAGTAATTGTTTCCACATGGAGACACCAGCTGAACATATTCATATTTTCTAGGGAGAAAGCTAGAGGAAATATGGCAAACAAACATGATATTTCTGCTTGTATAGATGACATTTTATGCACTTGCCTAACGAAAAGACTTTGCTTTTCTCCAAAACCATTTGTACTGTGAATATCTCAGTCCATTGCATACGAATCCCACACCAGTTTGTCCGGATATGACTGGATGAAACCGGAAATATCTGGTTTTGTTTTGGCTGATTCAATCCGAGATATGGCTACAGCCTCTGTGTTTATGTATTCCTGATATTGTCCATGGACTTTATGGTTTTGAATATTTTTTTATCAGCGAACATTTAATTTTGAGCTTGGAATCCCTATTTGGTTCCACATGGAGACACAAGCTCTAAACATTCATATTTTCTAGGGAGACAGCTAGAGGAACTGCAGCAAACAAACATGATATATCTGTTTGTATAGATGACATTTTATGCACTTGCCTAAGGAAAGACTTTGCTTTTCTCCAAAACAATTTTTAATGTGATGTTCTCGGTATATTGTATACGAATTCCACACCACTTTGTCCAGATATGACTGGATGAAACCAGAAATATCTGGTTGTGTTTTGGCTAACTCAATCCGAAATATTGTGAAAGACTCTGTGTTTGTGTTTTCTAGATATTATCGATGGACTTTATTGTTTTGAATATTTTTATGAGGGAACATTTAATTTTGTTGTTGGAATCACTAATTGGTTCCACATGGAGACACCAGCTCTACACATTCGTATTTTCTCGGGATCATTGCTAGAGGAACTGCGGCAAACAAACATGATATTTCTGTTTGTATAGATGACATTTTATGCACTTGCCTAACAAAAAGACTTTGCTTTTCTCCAAAACCATTTTTCTGTGATTTTCTCAGTACCCTTCATATGAATTCCACACAGTTTGTCTTGATATGACTAGATGAAACCGGATATATCCGGTTTTGTTTTGGCTAACTCAATCCCAGATATTGCTACAGCCTCTGTGTTTGTTTATTCCTGATATTATCCACGGACTTTACTGTTTTGAATGCTTTTCATCAGGGAACATTTAATTTTGTACCGTTGAAACACTAATTGGTTCATCATAGGGACACCAGCTCTACACATTCGTAATTCTAGCGAGAAAGCTAGAGGAACTGCGGCAAACAAACATGATATTTCTGTTTGTATAGATGACATTTTATGCACTTGCCTCTAGAAAAGAGTTTGCTTTTCTCCACAACCATTTTTACTGTGATTTGCTCCGTCCATTGCATACGAATTCCACACCAGTGTGTGCGGATATAACTGGATGAAACCGGAAATATCCGGTTGTGTTTTGGTTAACCCAATCCCAGATATTGCTACAGCCTCTGTGTTTGTGTATTCCTGATATTATACACAGATTTTATTGTTTTGAATGTTTTTTTATCAGGGAGCATTTAATTTTGTTCTTGGAATCACTAATTGGTTCCACATAGAGACACCAGCTCTACACATTCGTATTTTCTAGGGAGAAAACTAGAGGAACTGCGACAAACAAACATGATATTTCCGTTGTATAGATGACATTTGATGCACTTGCCTAACGAAAGACTTTGCTTTTCTCCAAAACCATTTTTACTCTGATTTTTTTGGTTCATTGCATACGAATTCCACACTAGTTTGTCCGGATATGACTGGATGAAACCGGAAATAACCGGTTGTGTTTTGGCTAACTCAATCCGAAATATAGTGAAAGCCTCTATGTTTGTGTTTTCTGGATATTATCAATGGATTATATGTTTTTGAATGTTTTTTTATCGGGGAAAATTTTATTTTGAGCTTGGATACAGTAATTGTTTCCACATGGAGACACCAGCTGAACATATTCATATTTTCTAGGGAGAAAGCTAGAGGAAATATGGCAAACAAACATGATATTTCTGCTTGTATAGATGACATTTTATGCACTTGCCTTACGAAAAGACTTTGCTTTTCTCCAAAACGATTTGTACTGTGATTTTCTTGGTCCATTGCATACGAATTCCACACCAGTTTGTCCCGATAATACTGGATGAAACCGGAAATATCTCATTTTTTTTTTTTTGGCTAACTCAATCCGAGATATTGCTACAGCCTCTGTGTTTGTATATTCCTGATATTATCCACGGACTTTACTGTTTTGAATGTTTTATCAGGGAACATTTAATTTTGTACCGTAGAAACACTAATTGGTTCATCATGGGGACACCAGCTCTACACATTCGTATTTTCTAGGGAGAAAGCTAGAGGAACTGCGGCAAACAAACATGATATTTCTGTTTGTATAGATGACATTGTATGCACTTGCCTAACGAAAAGACTTTGCTTTTCTCCAACACATTTGTACTGTGATTTTCTTGGTCCATTGCATATGAATTCCACACACTTTGTCCGGATATCACTGGATGAATCCGGGAATATCTTTTTTTGTTTTGGCTAACTCAAACCCAGATATTGGTACAGCCTCTGTGTTTCTTTATTCCTGATATTATCCACGGACATTATTAATTTGAATGTTTTTTATCAGGGAACATTTAATTTTTTGCTTGTAAACTCTAATTGGTTCCACATGGAGACACCAGCTCCACATATTTCTATTTTCTAGGAGAAAACTAGAGGAACTGCAGCAAACAAACATGATATTTCAGTTTCTATCAATGATATTTTATCCAGTTGCCTAATGAAAAGACTTTGCTTTTCTCCAAAACCATTTTTACTGTGATTTTCTTGGTCCATTGCATACGAATTCCACACTACTTTATCTGGATACGACTGGGTGAAACCGGAAATATCCGGTTGTGTTTTGGCTAACTCAAGCCCAGATATTGCTACAAATTCTGTGTTTGTGTATTCTGGATATTATCGATGGACTTTATTGTTTTGAATGTTTTTATGAGGCAACATTTTATTTTGTACCGTTGAAACACTAATTGGTTCATCATGGGGACACCAGCTCTACACATTTGCATTTTCTAGGGAGAAAGCTAAACGAACTGCGACAAAAAAAAATGATATTTCTGTTTGTATAGATGACATTTTATGCACTTGCCTAATGAAAAGACTGCTTTTCTCCAAAAGCATTTTTACTCTGAATATCTCAGTCCAAGGCATACGAATTCCACACCAGTTTGTCCGGATATGATTGGATGAAACCAGAAATATCTGGTTGTGTTTTGCCTAACTCAAACCGAAATATTGTGAAAGCCTCCGTGTTTGTGTTTTCTGGATATTATCGATGGACTTTATTGTTTTGAATGTTTTTATCAGGGAACATTTAATTTTGTACAGTAGAAACACGAATTGGTTCATCATGGGGACACCAGCTCTACACATTCGTATTTTATAGGGAGAAAGCTAGAAGAACTGTGGCAAACAAACATGATATTTCTGCTTGTATAGATGACATTTGATGCACTTGCCAAAAGAAAAGGCTTTGCTTTGCTCCAAAACCATTTTTCTGTGATTTATCGGTACATTGCACACGAATTCCACACCAGTTTGTCCGGATATGACTGGATGAAACTGGAAATATCCGGTTGTGTTTTGTCTAACTCAATCCCAGATATTGCTACAGCCTCTGTGTTTTGAATTCCTGATATTATCCACAGACTTTATTGTTTTGAATTTTTTTATCAGGGAACATTTAATTTTGTGCTTGGAAACACTAATTGGTTCCACATGGAGACACCAGCTCTACACATTCGAGTTTTCTAAGGAGAAAGCTAGAGGAACTGCGGCAATCAAACATGATATTTGTGTGTGTATCTATGATATTTTGTCTACTTCCCTAATAAAAGACTGCTTTTTTCCAAAACCATTTGTACTGTGATTTTCGCAGTCCACTCCATGCGAATTCCAAACCACTTATCCGGATATGACTGGATGAAACCAGAAATATCCGGTTGTGTTTTGGCTGACTCAACGAAATATTGTGAAAACCTCTGTGTTTGTGTATTCCTGATATTATCCACAGACTTTATTGTTTTGAATTTTTTTATCAGGGAACATTTAATTTTTGCTAGAGACACTAATTGGTTCTACATGGAGACACCAGCTCTACACATTCGTATTTTCTACGGAGAAAGCTAGATGAACTACGGCAAACAAACATGATATTTCTGTTTGTCTAGATGACATTTTATGCACTTGCCGAACATAAAGACTTTGCTTTTCTCCAAAACCATTTGCACTGTGATTTTCTTGGTCCACTGCATATGAATTCCACACAAGTTTGTCCGGATATGATTGGATGAGACCGGAAATATCCGGTTTTGTTTTGGCTAACTCAATCCCAGATATTGTTACTGCCTCTGTGTTTGTGTATTCCTGATATTATCCACAGACTTTATTGTTTGAATGTTTTTATCAGGGAACATTTAATTTTCTGCTTCAAAACACTAATTGGTTCCACATGGAGACACCAGCTCTACACATTCGTATTTTCTAGGGAGAAAGCTAGAGGAACTGTGGCAAACACACATGATATTTCTGTTTGTATAGATGACATTTTATGCACTTGCCTAACGAAAAGACTTTGCTTTTCTCCAAAACCCTTTGTACTCTGATTTTCTCAGTCCATTGCATACGAATTCCACACCAGTTTGTCCGATATGACTCGATGAAACCGGAAATATCTGGTTGTATTTTGGCTAACTCAATACGAAATATTGCTACAGCATCTGTGTTTGTTTATTCCTGATATTATCCACGGACGTTATTTTTTTCATTTTTTTTTCAGGGAACATTTTATTTTGTGCTCGGCAACTCTAATTGGTTCCACATGGAGACACCAGCTCTACACATTCATATTTTCTAGGGAGAAAGCTAGAGGAACTGCGGCAAACAAACATGATATTTCTATTTGTATAGATGACATTTTATGCACTTGCAGAACGTAAAGATTTTGCTTTCCTCCAAAACCATTTTTACTGTGATTTTCCCGGACCATTGCATATGAATTCCACACCAGTTTGTCCGGATATGATTGGATGAAATCGGAAATATCTGGTTGTGTTTTGGCTAACTCAATCCCAGATATTGGTACAGCCTCTGTGTTTGTGTATTCCTGATATAATCCACAGACTTTATTGTTTTGAATGTTTTTTATCAGGGAACATTTAATTTTCTGCTTCGAAACACTAATTGGTTCCACATGGAGACACCAGCTCTACACATTCGTATGTACTAGGGAGAAAGCTAGAGGAACTGTGGCAAACACACATGATATTTCTGTTTGTATAGATGACATTTTATGCACTTGCTTAATGAAATGACTTTGCTTTTCTCCAAAACCATTTGTACTCTGATTTTCTCAGTCCATTGCATATGAATTCCACACCAGTTTGTTCAATATGACTGGATGAAACAGGAAATATCTGGTTGTATTTTGGCTAACTCAATACGAAATATTGCTACAGCATCTGTGTTTGTGTATTCCTGATATTATCCACGGACTTTATTTTTTTCAATTTTTTTTCAGGGAACATTTAATTTTGTGCTCGGAAACACTAATTGGTTCCACATGGAGACACCAGCTCTGCACATTCATATTTTCTAGGGAGAAAGCTAGAGGAACTGTGGCAAACAAACATGATATTTCTGTTTGTATAGATGATATTTTATGCACTTGCCTAATGAAAAGACTTTGCTTTTCTCCAAAACCATTGGTACTCTTATTTTCTCAGTCCATTGCATACGAATTCCACACCAGTTTTTCCGATATGACTGGATGAAACTAGAAATATCTGGTTGTATTTTGGCTAACTCAATCCGAAATATTGCTACAGCCTCTGTGTTTGTGTTTTCAGGATATTATCGATGGACTTCATTTTTTTGAATGTTTTTTTTTCTGGGAACATTTAATTTTGTGCTCGGAAACAATAATTGGTTCCACATGGAGGCACCAGCTCTACACATTCATATTTTCTAGGGAGAAAGCTAGAGGAACTGCGGCAAACAAACATGATATTTCTGTTTGTATAGATGACATTTTATGCATTTGCAGAACGTAAAGACTTTGCTTTCCTCCAAAACCATTTGCACTGTGATTTTCCCGGACCATTGCATATGAATTCCACACCATTTTTTCCGGATATGATTGGATGAAATCGGAAATATCTGGTTGTGTTTTGGCTAACTCAATCCCAGATATTGGTACAGCCTCTGTGTTTGTTTTTTCTGGATATTATCCACAAATTTTATTGTTTTTAATATTTTTTATTAGGGAACATTTCATTTTGAGCAGGATACAGTAATTGGTTCCACATGGAGACACCAGCTCTACATATTCGTATTTTCTACGGAGAAAGCTAGAGGAACTGTGGCAAACACACATGATATTTCTGTTTGTCTAGATGACATTTTATGCACTTGCCTAACAAAAAGCATATGCTTTCCTCCAAAACCATTTTTACTGTGATTTTCCCGGACCATTGCATATGAATTCCACACCAGTTTTTCCGGATATGATTGGATGAAACCGGAAATATCCGGTTTGTTTTGGCTAACTCAATCCCAGATATTGCTACAGCCTCTGTGTTTGTGTTTTCTGGATATTATCAATGGACTTTATTGTTTTGAATGTTTTTTATCAGGGAACATTTTATTTTGAGCTTGGATACAGTAATTGGTTCCACATGGAGACACCAGGTATACAGATTCTTATTTTCTCGGGAGAAAGCTAGAGGAACTGCAGTAAACAAACCTGATATTTCTGTTTGTATCGATGACATTTTATGCACTTACCTAACGAAAAGACTTTGCTTTTCTCCAAAACCATTTTTACTGTGATTTTCTTGGTCCATTGCATACGATTTCCACACCACTTTGTCCGGATGTGACTGGATGAAACCAGAAATATCCCATTGTGTTTTGGCTAACTCAATCCGAAATATTGTGAAAGCCTCTGTGTTTGTGTTTTCTGGATATTATCAATGGACTTTACTGATTTGAATATTTTTGATCGGGGGACATTTTATTTTGACTTTGGATACAGTAATTGGTTCCACATGGAGACACCAGCTCTACACATTCATTTTTTCCATGGAGAAAGCTAGAGGAACTCTAGCAAACAAACATTATATTTCTGTTTGTATAGATGACATTTTATGCACTTGCCTAATGAAAAGACTGCTTTTCTCCAAAAGCATTTTTACTCTGAATTTCTCAGTCCGAGTCATACGAATTCCACACCAGTTTGTCTAGATATGACTGGATGAAACCAGAAATATCCTGTTGTGTATTGCCTAACTCAATCCGAAATATTGTGAAAACCTCTGTGTTTGGGTTTTCTGGATATTATCGATGGACTTTATTGTTTGAATGCTTTTATCAGGGAACATTTTATTTTGAGCTTGGAAACACGAATTGGTTCATCAAGGGGTCACCAGCTCTACACATTTGTATTTTCTAGGGAGAAAGCCTGAGGAACTACGGCAAACAAACATGATATTTCTGTTTCTATAGATGATATTTTAAACACTTGCCTAACGAAGAGACTTTGCTTTTCTCCAAAACCATTTTTCTGTGATTTCTCGTTCCACTGCATAGGAATTCCACACCAGTTTGTCCAGATAAGAATGGATGAAACCAGAAATATCTGGTTTTGTTTTGGCTAATTCAATCCCAGATATTGCTACAGCCTCTTTGTTTGTGTTTTCTGGATATTATTGATGCACTTTATTTTTTTGAATGTTTTTATTTCTGGAAACATTTAATTTTGTGCTAGGAAACACTAATTGGTTCCACATGGAGACACCAGCTCTACACATTCGTATTTTCTAGGGAGAAAACTAGAGGAACTGCGGCAAACAAACATGATATTTCTGTTTGTATAGATGACATTTTATGCACTTGTCTAACAAAAAGACTTTTCTTTTTTCCAACCCATTTTAACTTTGATTTTCTCGGTCCATTGCATCCCAATTCCACACCAGTTTACCGGATATGACTGGATGAAACCGGAAATATCCGGTTGTGTTTTTGCTAACTCAATCCAAAATATTGCAACAGCCTCTGTGTTTGTGATGTTTTCAGGATATTATCAATGGACATTATTTTTTTGAATGTTTTTAGCAGGGGACATTTAATTGTGTACCTTAGAAACACTAATTGGTTCCACATGGAGACACCAGCTCTACACATTCGTATTTTCTAGGGAGAAAGCCAGAGGAACTGCAGCAAACAAACATGATATTTCTGTTTGTATCGATGACATTTTATGCACTTGCCTAACGAAAAGACTTTGCTTTTCTCCAAAACCATTTGTACTGTGATTTTCTCGGTCCTTTGCATACGAATTCCACACCAGTTTGTCCGGATATGACTGGATGAAATCGGAAACATCCGGTTGTGTTTTGGCTAATTCAATCCCAGATATTGTTACTGTCTCTGTGTTTGTGTATTCCTGATATTATCCACAGACTTTATTGTCTTGAAGTTTTTTATCAGGGAACATTTAATTTTATACTTGGAAATACTAATTGTTTCCACATGGAGACACCTGCTCTACACATTCGTATGTACTAGGGAGAAAGCTAGAGGAACTGTGGCTAACACACATGATATTTCTGTTTGTATACATGACATTTTATGTACTTGCCTAACGAAAAGACTTTGCTTTTCTCCAAAACCATTTTTACTGTGAATTTTTGGTTCATTGCATACGAATTCCACACTACTTTGTCTGGATATGACTGGATGAAACCGGAAATATCCGGTTGTGTTTTGGCTAACCCAATGCCAGATATTGCTACAGCCTCTGTGTTTGTGTATTACAGATATTATCCACGGACATTATTGTTTTGAATGTTTTTTTTTATCAGGGAACATTTAATTTTGTACCGTTGAAACAAAAATTGGTTCCACATGGAGACACCAGCTCTACATGTTTGTATTTTCTAGGGAGAAAGCTAGAGGAACTGCGGCAAACAAACATGATATTTTTGTTTGTATCGATGACATTTTATGCACTTGCCTAATGAAAAGACTTTGCTTTTCTCCAAAACAATTGGTACTGTGATTTTTTCGGTCCATTGCATACGAATTCCACACCTGTTTGTCCGATACGACTGGATGAAACTGGAAATATCTGGTTTTCTTTTGGCTAACTCAATCTGAAATATTGCTAAAGCATCTGTGTTTGTGTATTCCTGATATTATCCACGGACTTTATTTTTTTCAATTTTTTTTCAGGGTCATTTAATTTTGTGCTTGGAAACACTAATTGGTTCCTCATGGAGACACCAGCTCTAAACATTCGTATTTTCTAGGGAGAATGCTAGAGGAATTGCGTCAAACAAACATGAGATTTATGTTTGTATCGATGATATTTTATCTACTTCCCTAATGAAAAGACTTTGCTTTTCTCCAAAAGCATTTTACTGTGATTTTCTCGGTTCACTCCATAGGAATTCCATACCAGTTGTACGGATATGATTGGATGAAACCAGAAATATCCGGTTTGTTTTGGCTAACTCAATCCCAGATATTGCTACAGCTTCTGTGTTTGTGTTTTCTGGATATTATCAATGGACTTTATTGTTTTGAATGTTTTTTATCGGGGAACATTTTATTTTGAGCTTGGATACAGTAATTGGTTCCACATGGAGACACCAGCTCTACACATTCGTATTTTCTAGGGAGAAAGCTAGAGGAACTGCGGCAAACCAACATGATATTTCTGTTTGTATAGATGACATTGTATGCACTTGCCTAATGAAAAGACTTTGCTTTTCTCCAAAACCATTTTTACTGTGTTTTTCTCGGTCCATTGCATACGAATTCCACAGCACTTTGTATGGGTCTGACTGGATGAAACTAGAAATATCCGGTTGTGCTTTGGCTAACTCATTCCGAAATATTGGGAAAGTTTCTGTGTTTATGTTTTCTGGATATTATTGATGGACTTTATGGTTCTGAATGTTTTTATCAGGGAACATTTAATTTTGTACTTGGAAACACTAATTGGTTCGACACGGAGACACCAGCTCTATACATTCGTATTTTGTAGGGAGACTGCTCGAGGAACTGCGGCAAAAAACATGATATTTCTGTTTCTATATATGACATTTTATGCACTTGCCTAACGAAAAGACTTTGCTTTTCTCCAACCCATCTTGACTTTGATTTTCTCGGTCCATTGCATTCGAATTCCACACCAGTTTACCGGATATGACTAGATGAATGCGGAAATATCCGATTTTATATTGGCTAACTCAATCCAAAATATTGCAACAGCCTCTGTGTTTGTGTTGTTTTCAGGATATTATCGATGGACATTATTTTTTTGAATGTTTTTAGCAGGGGACATTTAATTGTGTACCTTAGAAACACTAATTGGTTCCACATGGAGACACCAGCTCTACACATTCGTATTTTCTAGGGAGAAAGCGAGAGGAACTGAGGCAAACAAACATGATATTTCTGTTTGTATAGATGACATTGTATGCACTTGCCTAAAGAAAAGACTTTGCTTTTCTGCAAAACCTTTGGACTGTGATTTTCTCGGTCCTTTGCATACGAATTCCACACCAGTTTGTCTGGATATGACTGGATGAAACAGAAATATCTGGTTGTGTTTTGGCTAACTCAATCTGAAATACTGTGAAAGCCTCTGTGTTTGTGTATTCTTGATATTATCGATGGATTTTATGGTTTTGAATGTTTTTATCAGGGAACATTTAATTTTGTACCGTAGAAACACTAATTGGTTCATCATGGGGACACCAGCTGTACACATTCCTTTTTTCTAGGGAGAAAGCTAGAGGAACTGTGGCAAACAAACATGCCTTTTCTGTTTCTGTAGATGACATTTTATGCACTTGCCTAACGTCAAGACTTTGCTTTTCTCCAAAACCATTTGTACTGTGATTTTCTCGAACCATTGCATACGGATTCCACACCACTTTGTCCGGATATGACTGGATGAAACCGGAAATATCCGGTTTTGTTTTGGCTAACTCAATCCCAGATATTGCTACAGCCTCTGTGTTTGTGTATTCCTGATATTATCTACAGACTTTATTGCTTTGAATTTTTTTTATAGGGGAACATTTAATTTTGTGCTTGCAAACTCTAATTGCATCCACATGGAGACACCAGCTCCAGATATTTGTTTTTTTGAGGGAG
This sequence comes from Lepus europaeus, assembly GCF_033115175.1. Lineage (NCBI taxonomy): Eukaryota > Metazoa > Chordata > Mammalia > Lagomorpha > Leporidae > Lepus > Lepus europaeus. Next base: position 1,057,323 of record NW_026909478.1, read on the forward strand.
GAATCTAGAGGAACTGCGGCAAACATGATATTTCAGTTTGTATCAATGATACTTTATCTACTCGCCTAATAAAAAGACTTTGCTTTTCTCCAAAACCATTTTCACTATGATTTCCTCGGTCCTTTGCATACGAATTCCACACCAGTTTGTCCGGATATGACTGGATAAAACCGGAAATATCTGGTTTTATTTTGGGCAACTCAATCCCAGATGTTGCTACAGCCTCTGTGTTTGTGTTTTCTGGATATTATCCATGGACTTTATTTTTTTGAATGTTTTTTTTATCAGGGAACATTTCATTTTGAGCTTGGATACAGTGATTTGTTCCACATGGAGACACCAGCTGAACAAATTCGTATTTTCTAGGGAGAAAGCTAGAGGAACTGCGGCAAACTAATATGATATTATGTTTGAATCGATGACATTTTATGCACTTTCCTAACGAAAATACTTTGCTTTTCTCCAAAACCTTTTTTTCTGTCATGTTCTTGGTACATTGCATGAGAATTCCACACCAGTTTGTCCGGATATGACTGGATGACACCGGAAATATCGACTGTATTTTGGCTAACTCAATGCGAAATACTGTTAAAGTTTCCGTGTTTGTATTTTCTAGATATTATCGATGGACTTTATTGTTTTGAATGTGTTTTTGAGGGAACTTTTCATTTTGTACCGTAGAAACACTAATTGGTTCATCATGGGGACACTAGCTCTCCACATTCATATTTTCTAGGGAGAAAGCTAGAGGAACTGTGGCAAACAAACATGATATTTCTGTTTGTATAGATGACATCTAGAGGTTCTGCGGCAAACAAACATGATATTTCTGTTTGTATAGATGACATTTTATGCACTTGCCTAACGAAAAAACTTTGCTTATCTCCAAAACCATTTTTACTCTGCTTTTCTCGGTACACTGAAAACGAATTCCACACCAGTTTGTCCGGATATGACTGGATGAAACCGGAAATATCTCGTTGTGTTTTGGCTAACTCTATCCAAAATATTGTTAAAGCCTCTGTGTTTGTGCATTCCTCATATTATCCACAGACTTTTTGTTTTGAATGTTTTTATCAGGGAGCATTTAATTTTGTACCTTTGAAACACTAATTGGTTCACCATGCGGACACCAGCTCTACACATTCGTATTTTCTAGGGAGAAAGCTAGAGGAACTGCAGTAAACAAACTTGATATTTCTGTTTGTATAGATGACATCTAGAGGAACTGCGACAAACAAACATAACATTTCTGTTTGTATAGATGACATTTTATGCACTTGCCTAACAAAAAGGTTTTGCTTTTCTCCAAAACCATTTGCACTGTGATTTTCTCGGTCCTTTGCATACGAATTCTACACCACTTTGTCCGGATATGACTGGATGAAACCAGAAATATCCGGTTTTGTTTTGGCCAACTCAATCCCAGATATTGCTACAGCCTCTGTGCTTGTGTTTTCTGGATATTATCCACGGACTTTATTGTTTTGAATATTTTTTATCAGGGAATATTTTATTTTGAGCTTGGATACAGTAATTGGTTCCTAATGGAGACACCATCTCTATGTATTCGTATTTTCTAGGGAGAAAGCTAGAGGAACAGCGTCAAACAAACATGATATTTCTGTTTGTATAGATGACATTTTATGCAGTTGCCTAACGAAAAGACTTTGCTTTTCTCCAAAACCATTTTTACTGTGATTTTCTCAGTCCATTGCATATGAATATCACACCACTTTGTTTGGATATGATTGGATTGAAAGGGCTAACTGAGGGACAAAATGGAGGAACTAAGGCTAACCGCATTTTTCTTGCTTCTGTACGAGTTGGCTAAGCTTGCATGCGATATCTTTAAAATAAGAAATGACCGAAACTCCCCAACCCTCATCCTGTTGTGACATACCAAGGTTTTACTGCCATCCTCGTCCTTGCTTGCTTAAGCTGATAAGGAAAGAAGAAAAACCACAAAGCCCTTACTACCCCCGCCCTGCTTGGTTTAGCTGATAAGAAGAAACTGCCTCCATTCCAAGCCCCTTATCTAGTAACCATTAACATATCCAATAAAATTGTAACACAACTTTTATCTTGCCATATAGGATTGTAACATAACTAAGTATGCTAATGCTGTGGTTTTAAGCTTTAAATACCCTGTGAAGCTGGTGTTCGGGGCCGTTCTCTTCGCACCGCACTAGAGGGTGCTACTAAGTCAGTCCATTTACAAATGAAATAAACTTCCTCTTGCTATTGCATCGGTTGGAGTGGAGTCCGTGTTTCTGGGGTCCGGTCTGTGGGACACCTGCTTCGTGGGTCCTACATCTTGGGGGCTCATCCGGGATTTGAGACCCCAGACCCACACTCCGTCCTCCAATCGGAGGTAAGTTCCTTCTTTCAAATTTTGTAGTCTTGTTGATTGTTTGTGTGTTTGTGTGGGCACCGAAATCGAGAAGAGGTGAAGAGCCAGTAGTAGGAAGGGACAGACGTTCCAAGACCCCTGGCTCAAGCCCTGGAGGATGCTCCAGCGGTGTTCTGGGAAGAAGGGAAGGACTTCGTCTCCCTCCTTCCCCGGGAGAGGCTGGCGAGGCAGCCTCTCCCATCTGGAGTTTTGGTTTCAGTTTTGTCTCGTTCCATTGTTGCGCGCAGTGTGTTTGTGTGTCTTGTGATTGTTTTCTGTGTTATAATCTACTTGCCTTTTGCCGTTAACATGGGACAAGGACTAACTGCACCCTTTAAGCCTTACTTTAGGCCACTGAAAAGAAGTTCAAAACTGCATGCACAATCAGTCGATCGACGTCAAAAGTAAAAAGTGGGTGACTTTCTGTTCCTCGGAATGGTCAACCTTTGAGGTCGGCTGGCCTGGCCGAGGGACAGGAACTTTAATGCTGATATTATCCCACAGGTCAAGGCATGAGTCTTTCAACCAGGACCCCACAGACACCCTGACCAGGTGCCCTATATTACCGTGTGGGAAGACCTGATCCAAGACCCTCCCCTAATAAAGGCTATAAAGACTCCATTACAGATGCAGGAAATAGAGTTAAAAAAGGTGAGCCATAGAACAGTTCATTGATGCCATAGGCATAGTCAGTCCTTGGTTCGCAGAAGGAGTGGTGGATGAGCAACATTAAAATGTACTCAAAAAAGATTTAAATGTGCATTTAAAGAAACAAAACAAGCCGTGACAAAGGCTGGAAAAACTTTATTGCAGATGTAGAGGATAGGGTTAAAGAAACAAACCGTAGAGCAATTTATCAGCGCTGGTAAAAAAATTTGCCCTTGGTTTGCTGAAGAGGGTGTTGTAAATAAGAAACACTGAGTGTAAAAAAATATAAATCAGTGTACACTGGACAGCCCTCACCCTGTATTTAAATATTTTACTTAAAGTAAATGTTACCTGTTGTAAAATTAATATTACTATGTAAAATGAGAAATTGTGGTAACAAAGTGTCCGGACTACCCATTCTATTTTTGTATTATGTGTTAACTCTACCCTATTATTAATAGGAATGCTTGAACAGATTATGCTTGGTTTGCTTTACAAAAAATTGTAAATCAAAATATGCTGCAAATAGTTAAGATTGCACAAACCTACAAGAATGTAACAATTACAGATAGTAAGAGGCTACTATCATTATGGCTAAATGGTTACCCACCGTGTTCCATCCGCTAAAAAATTTGTTGTCTTATCAAAAAGAGATGTTACAAATATTTAATGAAACCCGAATCACTAATTTCAGAGTAATGCAAAATGTTAGCGCATTTGTTAATTGGACTGTGTGCGCCTCAACATGTCTGTTTAACAAGTAACAATGCCTCAGATCTCCATGCCATGGGATTGTCTAGCCAGTTCTTAGGCTATCTGCAGCAGCTTGAGTTGTTGTATTGCAATGGTACTGTTTTTTTATGTCCCTGACATGGGTGCCCAAGAAGCTAATTCCCCCTCAGATATGTTTCAATTTATCCTTAAAATGCCTTAAATATTATTGTGTTTGCTAAATGTATACTTGTATAAAAAATTTGTATTGCATTCTTATAATGTGTTAATTATGTCCACCTCTCAATGCAACCCTAGGGCCAAATGTAAGGACAGATTTTTGGGATGGAGAGGCTTGTATCTAGGTTCAGCTCTGGTAGACAAGTAACTTTGCTGCCGGATGACCTTCTCCTGCTCCTTGGGAGCCTGGCCAGTTCCCGGGGAGGAGGATAAAGGAATGTTTCTGATACACAGGTGGGCATGCTTTGTGTCTCGGCTCTCTGGCCAAGATCCGGGATGGGACGCACTGCTTGCCTAAAATCTTGGCAATGAGCCACCCTTGTCCTTGGGGCTTTAAGAGGGAGCCAGAGCAAGCCTCTGCTGCTGCTGTTCCATCCCAGGGGAACACACAGTCAAGCTAAATGTTAAACATGCCTGTAATGATTACTGATAATGTCTGATTCTCAGTATGGATCCTTTTCCGGTGCTTTGTGATGATTGCCTAGTGATGCCCACAGTACTATAAATTCTGCTAAACATAAGTACAATGTAAACATGGATCGATTGGCTACTATGGCTGAGGTGTTCTGTAACAGTCCCTTTGATAAGGGATTAACAAAATGGATTCACTTAAAAACAGGACATTCAGGACCTGCCGCTCTACAGGGACATGTACAAAAATTGTCCAAAAGTCAAAAATCAAAATAAGGCTCCTCCTGGGATTTTCCCCCGGTGCTAAAGGGAAAGGCATTGGGCCAATTAATGTCACCCCAAAACTGATAAAAAAAAAAGGTAATTCACTAAAAAACAGAGTTCGGGAAAACTGGAAGCGGGGCCAGCCTCAGGCCCTCCCTACAGGGATCAGTGGACTCTCTTGCTATAATATCATTATAGCAATGGAGCCATGTTTGTTGCAACATTCTGTTAATCTATGCTCCTTTACTGTCTTTCCTCTAAATAATTTTAGTGTGCACTACAAGGCTTGCAGCGTATTTCTTACAGATTAAACTAAAAGTAACTAAGTCTGTGCACAGCATACAGCAGAAAAATAATTTGCTGTCACAAATTGGCAAAGTTGGCAGGATCTGCAAGTATACAAAGCAATGCCTTTCTTTAAAAAGAAAACTAAAGTTGCATATGTAGCCTGTGATGTTCCTGGCTGGAAAGACACTCAGTTGGCCTCTTTGGCAAAAAAATGGGCTCTCTGCTCAGGATTAAGTAAAAATTAAAATGACAAGTTACGGAGTGCACAGCCTCCACAAGTTATTGAGGTTTGCAATCAGTGCCAGTTAAAAAGGGAAATAAACTATAGGCTTTGGGGGAGGTGAGGATGGATTTTGTTATCTGCATATTGATGCTTGTGTAAGCAATCTTTAAAAAGGGGTACAAAATAAATATAAATTAAAAAATGCTGCCCTTTGGAGTCAAACCGCTAGGTGGTAATAAAAAAATTATCTAATTTGGCATGTTAAAAAATCAGGTAAAACCTGGAAAAAGCTGTGGATTACAGAAGGTTTGAGTAAGTTACAAAAGGTTCGAGTAAGTTACAAAAGGTGTGAAAAAGTTACAAAATGTTATGGAAAAAAGACATTTTCAGTTATAAAACTATTAGTCTATTTTCTTTGACATAAAATCAAAATCTGATCCTCTGTTAAAGCAATGAGTTAAAGTAATCTATTATTTTCAAGTCTTGATGTCTCTGTTAAATGCTAACTGTTTAAAATAGCTGTGAAAAGAGCAAAGGTGAAATGGAGGGATCCTATCACCAATCAATGGAATGGACCTGATCCGGTACTGGAATGGGACACGGGCTCCTAAGGGATGGGTTTTTCTAGGCAGCCAATATGCCTTTACATCATTAGCCTCTGATAACTTCCGCAATTGCTTCCTGGGCCATGTGGCCCCGATGCTGACATCTGTATTTACAGCGGCAGATAGAGCGCGTCGGCGGCATGCTTCACATGAAGACTGTAATGGCAACGTCATCCTAATAGGAGAGGACACTGCCCTTGCCGTGGCTGTATCAGTAGTAAGTGTTCCTGGACTGGCTTTTGGAAATAACTGTGGACTGTGAAGGATTGCATGTTTAGTGACCAAAACAATCTTACTGCTACTGGACTGTCCAATATAGCCGAAGAATTGGTTCAAGTTTGCTACCAAACCTCCTTTGTAATCAAAAATAATTAATATTTGGCTGTATGTTTCATCTCGCACCTAATGTCAGACTGGAATGGTACTCAAAAACGGGTAAGACACTCAGCATCCTGTACCAACCTAAGACAGGGCTCTAGGCCAAGCTGCCAGAGTTACCGATGACGGGTAAGGACAGGAATGACTGAGGGCAACCTAAGACAGAGGCCATTCTCAATTAAATAAAAAGGGTTTATGTGCTGCCCTAAAAAAAGTGCTACTTCTACACTGATCATTCAGGGGTCATCAGGGACTCTATGGCTAAACTAAAAAAAGCCCCGTAAAATTTTAAGATTAAAATTGGTCAAAAACAAGAGGAGGGAATGAAAGGGCTAACTGAGGGACAAAATGGAGGAACTAAGGCTAACCGCATTTTTCTTGCTTCTGTACGAGTTGGCTAAGCTTGCATGCGATATCTTTAAAATAAGAAAGGACAGAAACTCACCAACCCTTATCCTGTTGTGACATACCAAGGTTTTACTGCCATCCTTATCCTTGCTTGCTTAAGCTGATAAGGAAAGAAGAAAAACCGCAAAGCACGGACAGCCTGTACTACCCCCGCCCTGCTTGCTTTAGCTGATAAGAAGAAAATGCCCCCATTCCAAGCCCCTTACCTAGTAACCATTAACATATCCAATAAAATTGTAACACAACTTTTATCTTGCCATATAGGATTGTAACATAACTAAGTATGCTAATGCTGTGGTTTTAAGCTTTAAATACCCTGTGAAGCTGGTGTTTGGGGCCGTTCTCTTCGCAGCACACTAGAGGGTGCTACTGAGACAGTGCATTTGTAAATGAAATAAACTTCCTCTTGCTATTGCATCGGTTGGAGTGGAGTCCCTGTTTCTGGGGTCCGATCTGTGGGACACCTGCTTCAGGGGTCCTACAGGATGAAACCGGAAATATCCGGTTTTGTTTTGGCTAACTCAATCACAGATATTTCTACAGCCTCTGTGTTTGTTTTTTTCCTGATATTATCAACAGAATTTATTGCTTTGAATGTTTTTTATCAGGGAACATTTTATTTTGTGCTTTGAAACACTAATTGGTTCCACATGGAGACATCACCTCTACACATTCGTATTTTCCAGGGAGAATGCTAGAGGATTTGCGGCAAACAAATATGATATTTCTGTTTGTATAGATGACATTTTATGCACTTGCCTAACGTAAAGACTTTGCTTTCCTCCAAAACCATTTGTACTGTGAATATATCGGTCCATTGCATACGAATTCCACACCTGTTTACTGGATATGACTGGATGAAACCGGAAATATCAAGTTTTTTTTTGGCTAATTCAATCCCAGATATTGCCACAGCCTCTGTGTTTGTGTATTCCTGATATTATCCATGGACTTTATGGTTTTGAATATTTTTTTATCAGGGAACATTTAATTTTGTGCTTGGAATCACTATTTGGTTCCACATGGAGACACAAGCTCTACACATTCGTATTTTCTAGGGAGACAGCTAGAGGAACTGCGGCAAACAAACATGATATTTCTGTTTGTATAGATGACATTGTATGCACTTGCCTAACGAAAAGACTTTGCTTTCCTCCAAAACCATTTTTACTGTGATTTTTTCATTCATTGCGTACGAATTCCACACCACTTTGTCCGGATATGACTGGATGAAAACAGAAATATCCCGGTTGTGTTTTGGCTAACCCAATCCCAGATATTGCTACAGACTCTGTGTTTGTGTATTGCTGATATTATCCACGGACATTATTGTTTTGAATGTTTTTTTATCAGGGAACATTTAATTTTGTTCTTGGAATCACTATTTAGTTCTACATGGAGACTGCAACTCTACACATTTGTATTTTCTAGGGAGAAAGCTAGAGGAATTGCGACAAACAAACATGATATTTCTGTTTGTATAGATGACATTTTATGCACTTGCCTAACGAAAAGATTTGCTTTTCTCCAAAACCATTTTAACTGCGATTTTTTGGTTCATTGCATACAAATTCCACTCTACTTTGTCCAGATATGACTGGATGAAATCAGAAATATCCGGTTGTGTTTTGGCTAACTCAATCCGAAATATGGTGAAAGCCTCTGTGTTTGTGTTTTCTGGATATTATCAACGGACTATATTGTTTTGAATTTTTTTTATCAGGGAACATTTTATTTTGAGCTTGGATACAGTAATTGCTTCCACATGGAGACACCAGCTGAACATATTCGTATTTTCTAGGGAGAAAGCTAGAGGAACTGCGACAAACAAACATGATACTTCTGTTTGTATAGATGACATTTTATGCACTTGCCTAACGTAAAGACTTTGCTTTTCTCCAAAACCATTTGTACTGTTATTTTTTTGGTCCATTGCATACGAATTCCACAAAACCATGTCCAGATATGACTGGATGAAACCGGAAATATCCGGTTGTGTTTTGGCTAACTCAAACCCATATTTTGCTACAGCCTCTGTGTTTGTGTATTCTTGATATTATCCATGCACTTTTGATTTCAATGTTTTTTATCCGGGAATATTTAATTTTGTGCATGGAATCACTAATTGGTTCCACATGGATACACCAGCTCTACACATTCGTATTTTCTAGGGAGAAAGCTAGAGGAACTGCCGTGAACAAACATGATGTTTCTGTTTGTATAGATGACATTTTATGTACTTTCCTAACGAAAAGACTTTTGTTTTCTCCAAAACCATTTTTACTGTGAATATCTTGGTCAATTGCATACAAATTCCACACCAGTTTACCGGATATGACTGGATGAACCAGGAAATACCCTTTTTTTTTGGCTAACCCAATCCCAGATATTGCTACAGCCTCTGTGTTTGTGTATTCCTGATATTATCCACGGACTTTATTGTTTTGAATGTTTTTTATCAGGGAACATTTAATTTTGTGCTTGGAATCACTAATTGGTTCCATATGGAGACACCAGCTCTACACATTCCTATTTTCTAGGGAGAAAGCTAGAGGAACTGCGACAAACAAACATGATATTTCTGTTTGTATAGATGACATTTTATGCACTTGCCTAACGAAAAGACTTTGCTTTTCTCCAAAACCATTTGTACTGTGATTTTTTTGGTTCATTGCATTCGAATTCCACACCACTTTGTCCGGATATGACTGGATGAAACCAGAAATATACGGTTGTGTTTTGGCTAACTCATTCCGAAATATTGTGAAAGCTTCTGTGTTTTTGTTTTCTGGATATTATCAACGGACTTTGTTTATTTATTTTTTTCTAATTTTAGCTTTTATTTAATGAATATAAATTTCCAGTGTACAGCTTATGGATTATAATGGCTTCCCCCTCCCATAACTTCCCTCCCACCCGTAACCCCCCCCTCTCCAGATCCCTCTCCCCTTTCATTTGCATCAAGATTCATTTTCAATTCTCTTTATATACAGAAGATCAATTTAGTATATATGAAGTAAAGATTTCAACAGTTTGCACCCACATAGAAACACAAAGTGAAACATACGGTTTGAGTACTAGTTATAGCATTAAATCACAATGTACAGCACATTAAGGACAGAGATCCCACCTGAGGAGCAAGTGCACAGTGGCTCCTGTTGTTGACCCAACAAATTGACACTCTAGTTTATGGTGCCAGTAACCATCCTAGGCTGTCATCATGAGTTGCCAAGGCTATGGAAGCCTTCCAAGTTTACCGACTCTGATCATATTTAGACAAGGTCATAAAAGACAGAGTGAGGATAGTAACCAATGATCCTAAGAGTGGCATTTACCAGGTTTGAACAATTGTACAGCATTAAGTGGGGAAGAGGACCATGAGTACACCCAGGTTGGGAGCAGAGCCATTGGTGGTAGAGTAGAGGTTATGATTACAAAGGAATGAGGCCCAAGTGCACTAGACAGGGCCTAGAACAAAGGACAGAGTCATTATTAGAGGAGCTAAGAAAGGTGCTAAGCTACAAGTAATTTTTCTGATTGAGAGGCAAATAGAACCTGATAGAAGGGGCTTGATAATAATCTGGTGGGCTTTAGGCCTTGTAAGTTAAGAGGCCCAGACCTATCTATCTCTTCACATGGGGTATATCCTAAGGGAGGTGTGAAGCTCCTAGGGGAAGGCACTCTGTTGACTTTCATTACTTGGCTGGCCTGGGAGGAGCGCTGGCCAGGTAAAGGCAGGGGGCATCTCTAACAAGAAATTGACAGTTCTTTTGCAAAGTTGCTGACCCTACTTGACCAAACCCTCAGCTGCAGTGGTCACTTTGGAAGTTGGGCTGAGTGAAGGGCTTTTCAGCTTAGAGCCAATAAGATCTGTGGCTCTGACCTGGGCATCCTTCGACTCCAGGGCAGGTCCATTTCCAGTGATCCAACTCTTGGCAGAGCTACCAGGGCTCTTCACAAGCTGACTTCTGCTGAAGCCCAGGCTTACCATATTGAAAGCCACTGCAGTGGACTGGCCTGTTGGGTCTCCTTGAGGGCAGATCACTGTACAGATCAGCCATTTATAGGCCTGTCACCCATTGCTTCTGATGCCGAGCTTTCTTTTCCTCCTGGTTTGTGTTAAAGCAGACCAGAGGATGCAAGTCAAGGGAGTGCCCAAGTCCCATCTCTAATCTTCGGTGGCCTGAACTACAAGTCTATAGTCACAGGCATGTTCTGCAGTAGTTTTTCTGAGGTAGACAATGCCCATGAGGAAAATTATATTCTCACTTGAAAACTTTCTTTCCCTTTGGTCTGAAAGGGAGGTTTTTTCTACTTACTGTATACTTCGCTGATGGCAAAGTGAATCTACTAGGAGATTATTATTTAAGTTCTTATTTTGGCTATGCTATGACAGAAAAATGTTAGCCATCTCTTTTATAAGGTCTAAAGACTAAATTGTGCATCCTAGAGATTCCTTCATAATAGAATTAGTTTCCTACCTTAAAGAGAATACAGAAATGAAAGAACAAGTTGGGCTTAGAATAGAGAAATGAGGGAGCCAGTCCTAGATCGCTTGCTGACAATAGCAATATCACATGAATACTTAGCAAACAGTTTCAACCATTAGATAACAACTTAAGAAAACATTTACCAGAAGGTCCAATGCCTTCTATACATTTTAAGAATCATGTATTTGAAAACACCTCTTAAATATCTAACATGGTGTAGTTTGTTTAACCAGTAAACTTAAGCACAATCATCTAAAATGTTTTTAGTTTCTTTCTACCAACAAGTATAAAACATATGATACAGAGATCCAGGTCACACCAATTAAAATGTATCTTTGATTGATTTTAGCAGCTTAAATTTATGGACAATCTTATCTATAAGCCATTTAAAATAAAACTCTTAATAAAATTTCCCCATGGGGACATACAATATGTACACACATATAACATAGCATCATAGACCAACATAGCAATTTTAATAATAGCTTTTAAAATCTTTAACTCTTTTTCTAGATTGCCAATGGATTTGAATTGCTTTTTGTTTTTAGTAACCTCAGTTAACCATACTTTCTCTCAGTTGGTACTGTTAATACATTATTGGCTTCATCTGTTTACAGAGCCATCCCAAAGTACTGAATACAATAAAAGTGGCTGGAAAAAGTCCATAGGAACCTATAGGAGGACAGCTAAACACAGAACCAACAACGCTTTAGTTTTATGAGCAGCAGATCATATATAACTGTGGATGACAAAAGACTTTAAGTCGCCATGTTTAAAATTATAAACTCATCAACCAACAAGAGGCACTTGCTTACTTCACAGTATTTTTGAAAGCACCTGTAGGATTTTACAAGTATTTACCCCTTTAGGCCTCTGGGGCTTTCTCATTAAGATAACTATCATGTCCAGTAACACAAGATCATTAGACTTTTTAATTCTCAAACATTTGTATTAATAGCATTTTCCATTATAGAAACTTAAAGTCTGGTACCACATCACATCCTGACAGTCCTTCTAATATAATACAAATAGCCTGCTTAGTTGGTGTCTCTATAAGATGAGAGACATAGGTCCTTCGATTTTTTCAGTTGGGCCCAAACTGGAAAAACCAAAGTCCAGGATTTACTGGAAATTTTAGAGACCAGATTGTTTGAAACTTTGATTTTTTGCATGCCTGTCAAGAATGCCAAGAAGGCTCAAAATCCAAAATATCTGGTTGAAATAAGATTCCTTAAAATCATGACATAACATAGACCAAATTTGATCATTGTTGCAAGGTGACTATTGAAATCTTTGAAAATAAGCACATATTTAAATAACCCATAGCTCTTAGTAAAAATTCAGCTGTTTTTGAACAATTAGACTTTAACAGACATCAAGAGCACATAATAGATTACTTTAACACATTGCTTTAGCAGAGCATCAGAGTTTAATTCTATGTCAAAGAGAAATTGAGCTTCCTGTGATCTTTTGCTGTGAGGTTTCCTTCCTTTACCTTCTTTCATATTGGTGACCGTGTTTCTGTGTTTCTGTGTGTAACACATCTTTAAGCATCTTTTGCAGGGCAGGATGAGTGGCAACAAATTCTTTCAGTTTCTGTTTGCTATGAAAAGTCTTAATTTCACCTTCATTCACAGATGAGAGCTTTGCAGGATATAGTATTCTGGGCTGGCAGTTTTTCTCTCTTAATACCTGGGCTATGTCTCGCCATTCCCTTCTAGCTTGTAGGGTTTCTGATGAGAAGTCTGCTGTGAGTCTAATTGGAGATCCTCTAAGAGTAATCTGACGTTCCTCTCTTGCACATTTTAGGATCTTTTCTTTCTGTTTCACTGTGGTGAGTTTGATTACAACATGTCGTGGTGAGGATCTCTTTTGATCATGTTTATTAGGGGTTCTATAAGCTTCCTGTACTAAGATGCCTCTGTCCTTCTCCAAACCTGGAGAATTTTCTGCTAGTATCTCACTGAAAAGGCCTTCTAATCCTTTCTCCCTCTCCATGCCTTCAGGAACTCCTAGAACCCGAATGTTGGTTTTTTTAATAGTATCCTGTAGATTCCCGACAATATTTTTTAGATTTCTGATTTCTTCTTCTTTTCTTTGGTTTGCCTGTTTCCTTTCCTGTTCTCCGTCTTCTAAGTCTGATATTCTCTCTTCTGCTTCGCCCATTCTGTTTTTAAGGCTCTCTAATGTGTTTGTCATTGGATCGATTGAATTCTTCATTTCATTATGATTTCTCTTCACTATCACCGTTTCTTGTTCCACTAGTTGTTTCATTTCATTTTGATTCCTCCTTAATATTTCATTTTCACGAGAGAGATTTTCTATCTTGTCCATTAAGGATTTCTGTAGTTCAAGAATTTGTTTTTGAGAACTTCTTAATGTTCTTATCAATTTTTTGAGATCCGCTTCTTGCATTTCTTCGATCTCATCGTCTTCATAATCTTGAATTGGGGTGTCTTTTTCATTTGGGGGCGTCATAGTGTCTTCCTTGTTCTCATTAGCTTGGTTTTTGTGTTTGTTGTTTGGCATGTTGGAGATATTTGGTTTCTTCACTGTGGTGTTTGTTCTTGTTACACTATGGCTCTATATTAAGTGGACTGTCTGCTTTCAGTGGAGTCTTAGAGGCTTGAGATGAGTGTGGACTGAGAGCTGTGTTTGGTTCCTCAGGGTTGAGGGTGTGTCAAAGATGACACTCCCAGGTTAGGTGTGGTAAATGTCTCTTTCTTTTTTTGATTCAAAAGGGAAGTAATTCTGCACAGCTGAACGTACTTGGAGGTAGTTAGCAGGCAAATGATATACCCACAGGAGCCAGAGATCAGAAGCTCTTTCCCAAGGACCACACAGGAAATCTGTGCTGCCCTCAGTGTGGGCTCCAATTCTCCTGCAGTCTCCCACTGGGTTGCCAAGTTAGATCCTAACCTCCTGTTATTTCACCCCTCCCCCCAGAGTCAGGTGTTTCTGCTAGGCTCAGGGCCGGTGCAGACCTGAGGTCGCCCTGCTTATGACGTATGTCCAAAATGGCGCCTGCTCTATCTTGCTCACCTTTGAGAGGTGAGCGGAGAGAAACTTGTGTCCGTATCGGTCACTTTTTTTTTTATTTTTTTCCTCTCTCTCTTCTATTTAGCCTGGTGAATTTTTCCCCACAGTGTTTCAAGCCTCGTTCCCTCTAGCCTCCTCTTTCCACTTGCCCGCTGGTGTCTCGGGCTATTGAGGTTTGGCTCACCTCACGTTCCAGCGATGGTGTGTTGAGTCTGCCGCTGGTGTCACGAACTTGGGCTCCCACGCTCTCCATGCAGGTGTACTGTGAATCACTATTTCCGGAAGTGTTTCCTCTGCTGTTTCATCCCCACACTCTTCCTTGACACTGCAGTATCTCCACTTATATTATACTGTCTCTCCCCCGGACTAATAGTGTGCACCCTGCCTATTCCGCCATCTTGCCGCTCCCCTAATTTCCTATCCGGACTTTATTCTTTTGAATGCTTTTTATCGGGGAACATTTTATTTTGAGCTTGGATACAGTAATTAGTTCCACATGGAGACACCAGCTGAACATATTCGTATTTTCTAGGGAGAAAGCTAGAGGAACTGCGGCAAACAAACATGATGTTTCTGTTTGTATAGATGACATTTTATGCACTTGCCTAACGAAAACACTTTGCTTTTCTCCAAAACCATTTTTACTGTGAATTTTTGGTTCATTGCATACGAATTCCACACTACTTTGTCTGGATATGACTGGATGAAAACAGAAATATCCGGTTGTGTTTTGGCTAACTCAATCTGAAATATTGTGAAAGCCTCTGTGTTTGTGTTTTCTGGATATTATCGATGGACTTTATTGTTTTGAATATTTTTATCAGGGAACATTTAATTTTGTTCTTGGAATCACTAATTGGTTCCACATGGAGACACCGGCTCTACACATTCGTATTTTCTAGGGAGACTGCTAGAGGACCTGCGGCCAAGAAACATGATATTTCTGTTTCTATAGATGACATTTTATGCACTTGCCTAACGAAAAGATTTTGCTTTTCTCCAACACCATTTTTCTGTGATTTTCTCGGTACACTTCATATGAATTCCACACAGATTGTCTGGATATGACTGGATGAAACCGGAAATATCCGGTTTTGTTTTGTCTAACTCAATCCCAGATATTGCTACAGACTCTGTGTTTGTGTATACCTGATATTATCCATGGACTTTATTGTTTTGAATGCTTTTTATCAGGAAATATTTAATTTTGTACCGTTGAAACACTAATTGGTTCATCATGGGGACACCAGCTCTACACATTCGTATTTTCTAGGGAGAAAGCTAGAGGAACTGCGGCAAACAAACATGATATTTCTGTTTGTATCGATGACATTTTATGCACTTCCCTAACATAAAGACTTTGCTTTTCTCCAAAACCATTTTTCTGTGATTTTCTCGGTACACTTCATATGAATTCCACACAGTTTTTCTGGATATCACTGGATGAAACCGGAAATATCCGGCTGTGTTTTGGCTAACTCAAACCCAGATATTGCTACAGCCTCTGTGTTTGTGTATTCCTGATATTATCCACGGATTTATTGTTTTGAATGCTTTTTATCAGGGAATATTTAATTTTGTACCGTTGAAACACTAATTGGTTCATCATGGGGACACCAGCTGAACATATTCGTATTTTCTAGGGAGAAACCTAGAGGAACTGCGGCAAAGAAACATGATATTTCTGTTTGTATCTATGAGATTTTATGCACTTGCCTAATGTAAAGACTTTGCTTTTCTCCAAAACCATTTTTACTGTGATTTTCTCGGTCCATTGCATACGAATTCGACACCAGTTTACCGCATATGACTGGAGGAATCCGGAAATATCCTGTTTTGTTTTGGCTAACCCAATCCCAGATATTGGTACAGCCTCTGTGTTTGTGTATTCCTGATATTATCCACGGACTTTATTGTTTTGAATGTTTTCTTATCAGGGAACATTTAATTTTGTTCTTGGAATCACTCATTGGTTCCACATGGAGACACCAGCTCTACACATTCGTATTTTCTAGGGAGAAACTAGAGGAACTGCGACAAACAAACATGATATTTCTGTTTGTATCTATGAGATTTTATGCACTTGCCTAACGAAAAGACTTAGCTTTTCTCCAAAACCATTTTTCTGTAATTTTCTCAGTACACTTCATATGAATTCCACAAATTTTGTCTGGATATGAATGGATGAAACCGGAAATATCCGGTTGTGTTTTGGCTAACTCAATCTCAGATATTGCTACAGCCTCTGTGTTTATGTATTCCTGATATTATCCACGGATTTTATTTTTTTGAATATTTTTATCAGGAAACATTTAATTTTGTACCGTTGAAACACTAATTGTTTCATCATGGGGACACCAGCTCTAAATAATCGTATTTTCTAGGGAGAAAGCTAGAGGAACTGCAGCAAACAAACATGATATTTCTGTTTGTATCTATGAGATTATATGCACTTGCCTAACGAAAAGACTTTGCTTTTCTCCAAAACCATTTTTACTGTGATTTTTTTTTGGTTCATTGCATACGAATTCCACATCACTTTGTCCGGATATGACTGGATGAAAACAGAAATATCTAGTTGTGTTTTGGCTAACTCAATTCCAAATATTACTCCTGCCTCGACGTTTGCTTTTTCTGTATATTATCAATGGACTTTATTGTTTTCAATGTTTTTTATCGGGGAACATTTTATTTTGAGCTTGGATACAGTAATTGGTTTCACATGGAGTCACCAGCTGAACATATTCGTATTTTCTAGGGAGAAAGCTAGAGGAACTGCGGCAAACAAACACGATATTTCTGTTTGTATAGATGACATTTTATGCAGTTGCCTAACGAAAATATTTTTCTTTTCTCCAAAACCATTTTTACTGTGAATATCTCGGTCCATTGCATACGAATTCCACACCAGTTTACTGGATATGACTGGGTGAAACCTGAAATATCCGGTTTGTTTTGGCTTACTCAATCCCAGATATTGCCACAACCTCTGTGTTTGTGCATTCCTGATATTATCCACAGACTTTATTGTTTTGAATGTTTTTTATCAGGGAACATTTAATTTTGTACCGTTGAAACACTAATTGTTTCGACATGTAGACACCAGCTCTACACATTTGTATTTTCTAGGGAGAAAGCTAAAGGAACTGCAACAAACAAACATGATATTTCTGTTTGTATCTATGAGATATTATGCACTTGCCTAACGAAAAGACTTTTCTTTTCTCCAAAACCATTTTTACTGTGATTTTCTCGGTCCATTGCATACTAATTCCACACCAGTTTACCGGATATGACTGGATGAAACCGGAAATATCCCGTTTTGTTGTGGCTAACTCAATCCCAGATATTGCTGCAGCCTCCGTGTTTGTGTATTCCTGATATTATGCACGGACTTAATTGTTTTGAATGTTTTTGATCAGGGAACATTTAATTTTGTTCTTGGAATCACTAATTGGTTCCACACGGAGACACCAGCTCTACACATTCATATTTTCTAGGGAGAAAGCTAGAGGAACCGCGACAAACAAACATGATATTTCTGTTTGTATAGATGACATTTTATGCACATGCCTAATGAAAAGACTTTACTTTTCTCCAAAACCATTTTTACTGTCATTTTTTTGGTTCATTGCATACAAATTCCACACCACTTTGTCCGGATATGACTGGATGAAAACAGAAATATGCGGTTGTGTTTTGGCTAACTCAATCCGAAATATTGTGAAAGCCTCTGTGTTGGTGTTATCTGGATATTATCGATGGACTTTAGTATTTTGAATATTTTTATCAGGGAACATTGAATTTTGTACAGTAGAAATACTAATTGGTTCATCATGGGGACACCAGCTCTACACATTCGTATTTTCTAGGGAGACTGCTAGAGGAACTGCAGCAAACAAACATGATATTTCTGTTTGTATAGATGACATTTTATGCACTTGCCTAATGAAAAGACTTTGCTTTTCTCCAAAACCATTTTTCTGTGTATTTCTCAGTCCTTTGCTTATGAATTCCACACCAGTTTACCGGACATGACTGGATGAAAACGGAAATATCCGGTTTTGTTTTGGCTAACTCACTCCCAGATATTTCTACAGACTCTGTGTTTGTGTATTCCTGATATTACCCATGGACTTTATTGTTTTGAATGTTTTTTTCAGGGAACATTTAATTTTGGGCTTGGAATAACTAATTGGTTCCACATGGAGACACCAGCTCTACACATTCATATTTTTTGGGTGAAAGCCAGTGGAACTGCGGCAAACATATTTCTGTTTGTATAGATGAAATTTTATGCACTTGCCTAATGAAAAGACTTTGCTTTTCTCCAAAATCATTTTTACTTTGATGTTTTCGGTTCATAGCATTCGAATTCCACAACAGTTTGACCAGATATGACTTGAAGAAACCAGAAATATCCTGTTGTGTTTTGGCTAACTCAATCCGAAATATTGTGAAAGCCTCTGTGTTTGTGTTTTCTGGATATTATCGATGGACTTTATTGTTTTGAATATTTTTATCAGGGAACATTTAATTTTGTACCGTTTAAACACTAATTGGTTCATCATGGGTACACTA